>NC_041394.2:247179520-247479520 GCF_900747795.2 Erpetoichthys calabaricus
TATATATATGTATATATATGTATGTATATATATGTATGTATATATGTATATGTATGTATATATGTATATGTATATATATATGTATATATGTATATGTATGTATATATGTATATGTATATATATATATATGTGTATATATATGTATATATGTATATATTATATATATATGTATATGTATATTTAATCTGTTTTAGAAGAAAGGGTCCATTATAATCAAAGTCTGTAGTTCTTTTTAGCATTTTGCTAGACTATGGTTAACCCTATGCTTCCCCTTTAAAATCTAGCACTCTAGCTAGCACTATGAGGAACTTTGGTGAAGCCACAACTTTGTTCAAATTTCACATTCTCCACAGTTTTTATTTGTAAAATTAACTGAACATGATTAAGCTATTAACAAACCATATTTAAAATTTTAAAAATTGACCATTTTCCGTTATCAACTCTACATCCATAAATATTTTGTTTGTTTCATATCCTTGCATTTCAAGTGAAAATAAAAAATTAAGATAAATTGGATGCAATATATTTCTTCTTGGTTGGCTAGTTCTGGATGTATTGAAAGTGCACACATGAAAGAGCTGTAAATATGGTATGTTGAATGTAGTTTTTCCTATTACCTATTTTGTGTGTCTTTGATGAATATTCACCAATACCTGCACCAAGGTTAGGGATCTGAATTGGCCTTTTCCTATTCATAAACTATCAGTAACAAAAAAAAAAGCTAGTGACTTACATGGTGAAAGAAAAGAAGGGTTAATTCAAAATAAAACACATAAAATATTCAAGCAATTTGGAATATTTTTTGAAAGAAAAAAGACATTGATTTTCCTTGCAATTGGCAGTGATAGAATTTGTGAGTGAAAACATATGCATTAGAAAAATTATCATTACTTTGCAAAATATGAAACTGTCACTGAAATCACCAAAGGCTTCCATGAAGAACAAGCAAAGTCATTAATGAACTATTAAAATTTGACTTCAATAGCATAAGAACAAAATCCACACCATCCTTTCATTAGCAGCAAAAATACTACATATCTGTTTTCAAGTATATCTTAATCTTTTCTTTTGTGGGTGTTGAGCCCACATTGAAACTTCACACAACTTTTTTTTTTTTTTAAATGCAGAGCCCAACTGGCAGTGTGAGTTTCAGGCCACCTTGATAGACCAACCCTGGCGTGAATCCAGGAGTTAGTCTCTGTATTACAGTTATAAGCAAGGTTTGTTTTAAGTTAATTAGAACCATTCTTTTCACTTACTGAGAAGTAGACTGAGGTCTAAAATGTTTCCAAAAAATGCTATTTAAAAAAAACCAAAAAAAAAAAAAAAAAAAACATAAAATGCTATTTTCAATTTAGCTCCAACAAAGTATTGCTAGGTATCTAAAAAAAATATACACACATACATACAATTTTTTTTTTTTTTGCTTGCATCAATTTGGTTTGGTTCACTGCTGAAGGTATGCTTTTTGTGTAGAGTCGATCAATGTAAAAATACATGTTTTGTTAATTGCATCTTTTTTAACACTAGAATTACCAGAGTCTATGAAAAAAACTCGTAGATCCGGCCCACCTTAAAACCGTTCTCACCTCTCTTTTGTCTTCTAAATGTGCCGATTAAGAGGAGCAGCGAGCAGCCGGCTATTCCATCCCCCACCATCGCAGAACGTTCACTAAGTTTTCCCAGCTCATGCCTTGTTTGATTACCTGGGAGTGACTGAACTGCTGAAGTTTTAGAATAGAAATAATAGATCGCTATTTGGAAAACATGCATTTCATGCGTGTTCCGTTTCTACAGTAATCTGTGTAAACACATTGCTAAAACAGAAACTTTTTCATATTTTAGTAATAAATGTTACAAAATGTAGGCATAAACTATAGAATGTGTAAAGCCCGAGTTCCTAAGATCAAATAAACACTTCCACAAAAGCTTCACACACCATGTAACAGCTTCCGTGGCGTAGCGCGCTAAGATTTGCCTCTCAGACCGAGTAGCTTTTCTCTGCCTCACAAACATGAGTTCAATTCCCCGCTGGGGATAAAGTGTTATTTCTTTTTTTTCTTTTTAACCTCAAACGGACATAAAATTTGTAAATAGGTATGCACTGTCAGTTAATGAGATCGTTATATTTTCATGTGGGATGCTCCTTTTAAAATATTTTTTTAACAGTTGAGACTGCAATTAACATGAACAACTGTCCTTATAACTTATTTTTTTCAAGATCCATAACACACAGACAGACAGACAGCACTGCGTAATACAGAGACAGACAGGCAGAGATATACAAACAAACAGGGAAGGCACATGTACTGAAAGAAAAAAAAATCAACATGTGAGTTGTTTCTGCAGCACTGAATAAGCTCACCCGCTCTAACATCACCCCTCCCCCGATCTGGCTCTCTAAGTAACAGCGCAAGTACAGACGCAAACCAAGTGTAATCAAGAGTCCTGGTTCGATCCCCACTCACTCCTATATTTGCCGTTTTCAGTAGTAAGCTGCTCTTTTTGTTAATATTATACAGTACACACATGCACTTGGTTTGTGTCTGTACTTGCGCTGTTACTTAGAGAGTCAGATCGGGGGGAGGGGTGATGTTAGAGCGGGTGAGCTCATTCAGTGCTGCAGAAACAACGCACATGTTGATTTTTTTTTTCTTTCAGTACATGTGCCTTCCCTGTTTGTTTGTATATCTCTGCCTGTCTGTCTCTGTATTACGCAGTGCTCTGTCTGTCTGTGTGTTATGGATCTTGAAAAAATAAGTTATAAGGACGGTTTGCTGACTTGGAGCACCACTGCCTTACTGTGCCACAGAGACGCCAGTTCGATTCCCAGCTTTGAAGAAAGTGTTTTTTTTTTTCCTCAAACGGACATCGAATTTATAAATTGGTATGCACTGTAAATCGTTAACTTTAAAATGTCAATCGCGGTTATTTCTGTTGATTAATTCATGCTTTTTTACTCAGAGTCAGAACAGGAGCTTTTTCAGCTTATTCAGCTTCTGATCTGACTCAAACAGCGCCAGTATAACTTCACACCCAACCTGACGCTGTTCGTTTTCAAATAATATTGCATTACTTCGACGATGTTTTCTGATTGGTACTATTCGCGTCATAAAATGATTTCTTCAAAACGTCACATATATTTGTCTCTTTCTTTTTTTAAAATGTGCGTTGTAGCACTCAGCAACTGGCCACCTGCATGTTCTTGCGCACACTAAATCAGACAGCGCTATATGCAATCATCAGATTCAAATGTTAACAGTTATATAGCACAGAATGGAAATCAGCAGTTCTTAGCATTCCACCTACTGTAACTTGCTTTCTTTTTTCTTCGGTTATAGTCTTGAATAAAAGTGCACTTGTTTTGTTATACTTCTACATCAACATATGTTCCTGTGTTTGAGCTACATGGGCATGCTCAAAAAATACACGTATAATGCCACGAAAAGTGCATGCAGACACTTCAGTTCGCAAGTATTGGTATGACAATGCAGTCACAAGTACACTGCAGAGCTTTAGCGCGTCTTTATGTGAAAACAGCATCAGATGGGGAGTGTCTGATGATTGCATATAGCGCTGAAGTTACTGCTCTTTACTATGCTTTCCTCTGCATGTCCTGGAGTACAAAAGAAACAGCACACAGCAACACGTGGGGACTGGCAATACTGGGGGAAAAAAACAGGCGGTCGTATGTATCGTGATACACTGCAGAACTATAGGGCGTCTTTATGTAAAAACAGCAGTGTCAGGTGGGGGGCGGTAGGGATGGATCCTGAACGTGACTGAGACAATGAAAAGTGAATTTTAAAAAAATAAAGCTAACCTTTACAAATATCATAAATTACACCGGCTGTTACAGACTGAAATCAAATGTATCATTTTATTCTAAAATAGTGAAAATAAGAACACTTCTCAAATGGGAGTTGTGCAGGGTCGAACTCATGATCTTCTGATTCCCAGTCAGCGACTGATACTGTTACGCCACGGAAGCAGTGATAGTTAAGTCATGTCAATGTCTCACACTAAGACGGGTTTTTTTGGCGGTGGCTTTTTTTTTTGTACCTTTTGTGAAAGTGTTTCTTTGATATTTGGACTTCAGGCTTCATACATTATATAAGTTTATGCCTACATTTTGTCATTTGCTACTAGAATATTGTAAACCGTTTCTGTTTTAACAATGTGTTTACACAGATTACTGTAGAAATGCAACACATATGAAATGCGTGTGTTCCAAATAACAATCTTATTATTTCTACTCTAAAACTCCACTTCACTCCCAGATAATCAATCAAGGCATTAGCTGGGAAAAGCTTGTTTACGTTCTAAGTCGTTGGGGGGATGGAATAGCCGGCTGCTGGCAGCTTGTCTTTATCAATACATTTAGATGACAAAAGATGCTGGCGGAGAGGTGAGAGAGGTTTTAAGAAGCGATTTAAGGTGGGCCGGATCTATGAGTTTTTTTTGTAGGCTCTGGTAATTCTAGTGTTAATCTTTATGACACAATTACCTAAACTTTTCCTTTCTTTTTTATCAAGATCATTAAAAATTGATGGCATTTACTTTAAACACCACTTTTTATAAAACATCAGTTTAGATAGTGTGGGTGACCCTCTCTGTGACTCCTGAAATTAAATTAATTCATGAATGCAGAGGTGATAGAGATAAATGGTTAATTGATTTTTTTTGCTATTATGACAAGGCATGACATTAGTTATTGTTATCAACATTGTTTTTATCATTCAAGAGGAAGTATCTTAAAAGTCCATGCTGGAAAATGCTATCTTCCAGTGACAAAAACTGGAATTATCCAGTATGGTCATTAATGAGACTTCTAAGGTAAATATTAAATGTCCCTTTCCTGTTTGTTCTTTTTTTAACTTTTATATATGTGATTTGGCTGTACATGTGAGAAAAAGATAAAGGTCTGAGGCAGCAATCATTATCACTCTCCTACATCTACAAAGTCATGGATTCAAATCCCAAACCTTTGTAGAGTATTCCAGCAGCATTCCACAGACATGCAGGTCAGATGTGTCCATGAGAGTGCCCTGTAGTAAACTGTTGCCCTTTCCAAGGTTGATTCTCACATTGTGAGAGAGATATACATTACATTGCTGTGATCTTGAACTGGCAAGTGAGTCACAAATTAAGTAAATATATGATAATAAGAGTAGCACATTGTCTAAATGAAGAACAGTTAAATTCACAGGAGGTTGCTGTATTGTGAGTTTTTTTAGTGTGTGCGTTTTTGGAGTAAAACATCCTACCCATCAGATGGAAGTTGTTCTTGGCCAAAACACTGAAAGCACAAAATGCACAGTGATATAAAATGATCAAATTCACAGTCTAATTTTGTGTTTTCAATAAAAACTGAAAAGTTGTGATTTAAAATGTTGAATTGTTTAAGCAATTTTAAACACAATATATGGTACAGTATCTTTCCAGCTGTTTTATATGTTAAAATGAGAAAGTGTACAATTTGATATAAAAGAGTAAGAGTTCAGTATAATATACTGTGTATTTGTATAAATGGTGAATATTTTAATGATGTTTTTACCACCTTCTGTTTTTAGTTGTTTGAATTATTTATAAAAATATCATCTTTACAACTTGCCAGGGTTTTAACATTTTTTTATGGGAACAGAAACATGAATATTGAAGTAGTTACTGTATAATTTTGTTTTGTATTTTTGCTGTCCATACTGTATTTAGTTTTATTGTTTGAAAAAGTCTATGTATAGTTAACATTTAGTTAAATTATTAAATTATTATTTTGTTCATAATATTTGAAGGTACTTTTCCAAAATTGTGCAGAGGAGCTTCAGCCTGAATTTATTTATTTATTTATTTATTTTCTCCTAGAAACATTTTTCTTTATACCATTTGACTGAACCAGCATGCTTTATTTTTTTCTTCATAGTACATCAAGGTCATAATTACTTTATTAATCACAATATAACTTGAAAAAGTACATATTTATGGCGCGCATTAAACATTTGACAGAATAAGATTGTTTTATGATATTTTCTATGATTATTATGGGTAACATTAAACTGATTTTATTTTATTTTTATTTTTTTTTAGTTTAAGATCTTAAATGTTCCATTGTCTTCCCATCTTGCTGCAAATCACTTTAATCAGCAGCAAGCAGAGCAAGAGGAGAGAATGCGCATGAAGAAACTAACACTGGATATTAATGAACGACAGGAACAGGAGGATTATCAGGGTGAGCAAATTAATAACATTTGTTTAAGAGTAATGGTGCCATTTCTACTCAGGGATTAATAAAGTATGTCAAATCAAATAAAAAAAAATAAACATCCTATAGCACAGGTACTACATTCCGAGAAATTAAGTCCATTCAGTATAATTTTTGTATTGCATGCTTTGTTCACATTTAAAATGCTTCCTTTTTAATCAACATTTCTATCAAAGGTTTTATATGTTAATCTTCTGACTTTTTTCTTTTTTTTTTCTTTTTTCCCCCATTTTATAAACCACAGTCCAGTATGATATTGGCCCTCGGCCACTAGCAGTCCCTGCCCACTTTCATATGTTGCATTCCCACCACACAGTAGGAACTGTAACCTTTATACAAAATATCTGACATAGAAAGAAGAGCGATACAGTGCATAGTGTGGTGTGATTGGGAGTTCACAGAGGACCCCCATACCTTACTGCTTCAATATAACCGAGACTTCACATGCAAGTTTATTGATTTGATGTGCTTCATGGTGCTGCACACCAGGGAAGTGGCTATGAAGAGTGATGAGGTGCAAAGTACGATGCAATTGAAAGCTCAAGGGGGACGGACCCCTTACTGGATTGCTTGGATGTGATTGTGACTTCACATGGAAGATTATTGCTTCAGTGTGGTACATGGGGTGGCACACCAGGGAGGGCACTCCATCTTCATCAGTAACTCTCCAAATGAATAACAGATTTGTAAGATGGTGCCAGTTTTTGTGGTCAACCATTCAGCATAGTTTATCGCCTGAATCCACCCCCACAATAGTTCCTGGTTGAATGAAAAGTACATATCCTGCAATAGGAATTTTAAAAAGTACTATTAGCTATAAATGGTTAGATTTCTGGCAGTGGGAATGTTAAAAAAAAAATCATGAGTTTCTAAAATGATACTTGAAAAAGTTCCTGCAGTGGAAAAGTGCCTTTTGAAAGGTTAGGTTCCTACCTTTGGCTTAGATCATCTAGGGATGCTTTCTTTGACATACGAGATTGTGAAAATGCCTCCTGTAACCTTTTTATTACTAGATCCTTGATTCACCCATTGATATTGGTGAAAGATAAGCAAAGTTGGGCAGGATACTTTTAACACTAGAATCCCTGAATCCTGCGAAAATATTTGTAATGTGGGACAACCTTAATTTTTCTCACACCTTCTCATCACTGCATTAATTATGCACTGATAGTACCTTTGTTTTGCAAATGTGTAAATCGGCTACAGGCAAGCAGCCTGATATCGCATCCCCCACCGAGGCAGCTGAAGTCAGACACAAAATTCTCACAGCTGAGGTCTGTTTACCTAGGAGTGAGGTGTCTGGAATTGTATAGGAAAATATCTATGCTATCTAAAATACATACTTTAGGAGCAAATATAACTAGCTCACAAAACTCATACTTTAATCAAATTGGCAATACCTATAGACTTTTATTTCAATTTCTGTCTTGAAGGAGCAGCAGAATTTTTTCAGTAACTTGGACCATGCAGGATTTGTAAATAAGACCTCCAATGCTGTAATCTCCACACTGAAATAAAAGCTCTGGCAGAATAAAGGAAACTTCATTTTTTTTCATTCAATTAAGAGTTTTTAAAAATTAATTTTGAATTGATCTAGTGAAATTCAGTTTGGTAGGGCTATTAAGTGGTGTCTCCAAATTGTTTACAGCTTCAATAAGGTGACTATTTGTACTATTACTCTGTCATCTTTGGGCCTGTTCATAATTGTGCATTTGCCGAGAGATGTACATTAATGCAAGTGCTTTTATTTTTTGACATGCATTCTTAGTATATGTTAATGTACATAGAATAATGTGTTTTCATGCACTAATTTTGCATGTGTCTGCCTGTTTTGTTTGTAAGTAAATTTCTCTGTTGCAATGAAAAATCATTGCAGTAATTTGCTATTGGGTGGAGACATTTTGTTGACCCAAGTGGCATGTGTTTTGGTGTTCTTTTAGTATGATTTTTGCTTTGCCGATTATTATACCAGTCTTGATGACTGCGGTTCGTAAGATGTGCCTGCAACAGAGATGATTATTAGGTATATTACTCCGCAAAGCCTTTGGCCAGCCCCATCTGTAAGGAACAGAAAATGGCACTTTCTAGGCAATGGTTAGGGATGGGCTTCCTGTGCTGTGCATTTTCCTGTGGAATAAATGTCCTAATGTGCATAGTAGTGCGTCTTTGTGCAGAAAATATGCAGAATGTCGATATTTGTTTGTGTGTTTTTTTTTTTCATTTAAACTACACTGCAGTTCTCTGAATTAATTCAAACAAGGTCCATAAAATATAGATGAATTATGCCTTGTGCCTTCTATTACTTGTAGTACGCAGATATGTTAAAAACACAAGTAAATGGGTTGGTGTGAATAAGGCCCAATGCTGAAGCTTGTTAAACCACCACTAAAGGTTAGTTCTCACCTGTGATATAATCTTAATACATAATTCGCCTGCCTCCTCACTCACGTCCGTCCTAAGCCGAATGCGCAGTCGCCTTCTGCGCAGCTGCCCGAAAAACCTTACGAGACCGACATCCAACCCCAACATCGCAGCAGGCGGCGGATTTACGGCCACAAAAATTCAAAGAGAAAGGCGACTTCGATTAAAGCTCTAGAGGCCTGAAAGGCGATTTCAACTACAGCTCGAGGCTTAATTACGCAATCTGATTCAATTACGCATTCATTCAATACACCTATATCAGGTTTGTGGTGCTTATACTTATTACTATTCCATACTGTACTGGAACATTCATCATTCAATAACAGTACAAGCCTGTACAGTAATGAGTAAAGCGGACTACAATCATTACAAAACAACTTCTTCGTTACTTATCATTTGTTCTTCATACACTGCTGACACAAACTCGTGCCTGTTTCATCTTACGTTGTCTAAACGGGCTCTTTGTCTAGTACATTCATAATAAGCATTGTCAGAAATTATACATGTAGTTAAAGCTGTTGCAAGAGTAGAAAATAATCAAATCATTTTTATTATTTTGTATAGTTATCTTGTAGGCTATAACACAAAGCTGATTGTGCTTTCATCCATTTTTGTGGTCCAGATTAACTAGTTTCTCTGTATGTGTTTAAATCTCAGTAATTAACTCTTTCTAGACATTTAAGGATTACAATTGTGCATTCTATCATTAATAATATTTGCACTGATGTTTTCACTCTTTTCATTTGTCCAGTCGTCATTCCTTGTTTGCAAATTTCTTTCTTTTCATCCACTGAATTTCTATACCTGCATTCTCCAAGACGGAATCATGAATAATCGAGCCCTACTCATTCACTATTAGAGCGCAGTAGGAATTAAATCTGGATAGTGCAATACGGGGTGTATTTGGGCTGTAAAATAACTTTCAGCTCATACTGGCACAGTTTAAGGTTAATTAACATAACGCATACTCGGGGATAATCCATTATAATTCAGGAGGAGAACATGATCTGCTGATGCAGAGATTCTTTGAAAACTGAACCAAGCTCTCTGAAACTATAATGCAATACTAAATGCGCATCCAGCGAAATCCCTTAAAGCTGAAGTTTGAACCGAGTGAAGCAATATAAATAAAATGAAAGTATTATCTTCAAATGAAAAAAAATTCTACCTGACCTTCTTTTACATCCTCTTTTTACTTTGCTATTCTTTACCTACACAACTTCTATAAGTAACAGTATTCCTTCTGTTTGCACCCAGCCATGTCCTCAAGAGCATACAATTTCAGACAAGAGACAAATACGAAGAAACCCTTGGTCACCCAAAATGGATGGTGTCCAAATATTTGCAAGTTGATTTAAGTTTTAACTGAGTTTGTGCTTATATTGTGTAGACATACAGTTCTACCTATTGTAGAAAGTGGGACACCGAAACACTTTACTTATGGAGTACATGCAACAATTTTGACCACTTCTTTAATTTTCTTCAAAGTTCTGTCTAAGCTAGAATAATGATATTCAAAGTAAACTCTTTATTTTTAAAATAAAGTGTGGTTTATCTGAAAAATGTGCTAATTTCCTGTTTTATATTACCTGTTGTTCTTGAATTTGGCATTTCTTTCTCAACTGAAGTTATGCTTACTTTCCTGTTATCCTTTCACATAAAAGTATATATGTATTGGTTTTCCAGAAATGATGCAATCCCTTGCTCAGCGTCCTGCCCCAGCTAATACAAATCGTGAAAGACGGCCACGATACCAGCACCCTAAAGGAGCACCAAATGCTGACTTAATCTTCAAGACTGGAGGGAGGTAAGAAGATATTAAGGAATTGTCCTAATATGGAGTAAAATATCTTGGTGTAATTCCTTGAATCATCCACTGAGGTAGACAAGGACTGAATATGAGAATCCTCCCATTACAAAAAGTACAGATACTTTCACAACATGAGTGGAATGTTTCTATAAAAATTAATGAAAATTAGGCAAAATATGTTTTTCATTACCCAACCTGCCTCCTGGGAATAAATAATGTTTTATCTCCAAAGACTGCAACATGAATCTAGATATATTTTTATCTTTCAATTTAACATACAGTATGCTGTTTGAAAATGCAAGTAGCTTTTAAATTAATGATGTAAATAAAAAAAAATAAAATATTACTTGTGGTACAGGGGAAGCAGTTACTACTACTGCTGCTCTTGAATCTAGTGTACTGGGTTTGAATCCTGCTTCTGTAGAGATTATGCATATTTTTATAGTGTCTGTTACAATTGTTCTCCAGGAAGTCAGGTCGTTCTCTTACATGCAACAAAATGAAAAGATGAGACTGATAAGCAATTCTTAATTGGTCCTGTGTGTGAGTGTGAGTGTCAGAACTGCCCATGTCTTGGACTGGAGCTCCATCCAAGGTTGGTTTGTGCATTCCAGCAAATGATGCTTCTCCTCCCTAGATAGTTAGAATAGGCAGGTTTGAAACTGTTATTGTAAGTATTAGTTCCAGTTGATCTTTCTCAAGAAAAACCTCAGTACATTGTCACTATTAACCGTGTTTTACCCGCTATATACAAGGATTACAGGTGACATTAACCAATTTATACAGCATCAGAGCAAGGCATTAACCACCCCTAGAAACAGTGCCAGGACACTCACTCATTCCAGGACAACTTAAAGTTCATAGTAAGGTTATTATAGTTAACAAAAACTAAAATCAAAACTGAAACTATTATTAAAAAAACATTTTTGTAAACTGAAATAAAATAATTAACAAAACCGAAATGAAAAACTAAAACTAAACGAAACTGTTAAAGTAGCTGGAAAGACTAACTGAATTAAAATAACAATTTACTAAAATATTTTTAGTTTTTATTTTTGAATGAAAACTTTTCTCTAAAACAGAAAGTCATCCACCACGAGCCACCCGCATATATTCATCCAGTGAATGGTGGCTGGTGACGGAGGGTGGCTGTTCACACAGCATTTGCGGTAACAGAGCAAGCTGAGTGCAGGTGCATAAAGAAATAAGTGCGTAATAAATAGAAAGCGATTTGCATGCCACCTTTCTTTGTGCTTGTTGTATATCAAGATGTAATTCAAACGGCTGAAATCAGAATGTGCTGGTCAACAAAACGTTTACCATATGGACAGAAAAATCACGAGTGAGTAACGTCTCAGTTTTTCTCAGGTCTGCTTTTTGTTGACAGCAATTCACCTGCCACTTCGCACAGGAGAAATTGTTTTTACTTTCTCATATGCAAAGTATAGAGAAAGTATAGTAATCATGAAAAAATTCTATCTCGATATTTTGATGAATATTGACGTTATAGACTAACCAGTGTCCAACAATACTGTTTTTTGGAATTGTGTGCGTGTGTGTGTGTAAACACGATAACTCAAAAACACAACTAGATAGATGGGTGAAATTCGGCATGCGGTTGTTACACCACAATTATAGATCTGTATTAATTTTTGGGCCAAATCCATCACTAGGAAGTGGTACTTTACCTGAACACATACTCGATTATTTTTATTTATTTATTTTTTTTATTTATACAGCTGCGGAGTCCGATTTATTCAACTTTTATAATAATTGTTCAATATATTATAAATTTGATTTGTTGTTGATGGTTCCTTAATGTATATAATATCAAAATATAATCATTGTCTTGCAGTTTACTCCTCAAATATCCATCCTCATATCTGAGTATACAAGAATGTTGAGGGGAGAGCAATCCCTGTTTTTTGAAAATAAAACTGCGCTGATCGAGAGACTGACAAGGTCATCATACAAGATCAGCATATTGTTGCTGACCAATCACTTTTGCTTTAAAAACATCATTTAACAACAAAGTGATACAAACAAAGGTAGAGAGTCTGACAAGTGATGAAAAACTAAACATACTAATGGGTTTTTGTATTTATTCCATATTTATTAATTTATCTTTTTTAGTTTATATTCACAACTCAAAATACCTGATATTATGAAAGTAATCCATTAGCAGAATTATATTTTAAAATATTTGTCTCCTTTTTCAATGTTTTTCTCTCTCTCTCAAAATAGATAGTTGAAATATCATATTCTTTTTGTTCTTAACATCAGCCATATCATACATATTGCATACCAGGGATTTTTCCTGCCTTGCATCCAAACCTGCTGCGGTTTGCTCCAGATTTCCTGCAATCCTACTCTGGATAAACAGGTTTAGATAATGTATATGTTGTTCTTAATCTCAGACGCTGCCTCTGTTGTTTTATGCCTGTCCGTTCTCCTATTACCTGCTTCTTCCTCTGCTCATTATGGGTTTACTGTCCTTTATGGTGGTCTATTCAAGACTCACTGCCCCTAACCTTGACACTACATGCTTATTGTTCTTTGTTTCCCTCAGTACAGCTAGGTGGGGTCTGCACACTGATTCAAGTCTAAGAGCCCTGTTCTTCCTAAGCCCCTGTGATTTTCATGAGAAAATATTTTAAAAATTATAAAATTGTGTAAAATTGTTCACATTCAGTGTCTAGTTTTGATTATACTTGTTTTTTGTCAGACAAAAACAAAACCAGATAGTAAACCAGGCAGTGTAGTAAGGTTCCACTAACCTTAAACTCCTATCCAAATCTGTGTACAGTTCTATCTGATTATGACACAAAACTAGCTCTGTAGGCGCTCCATGCCATAATTACTAATACTAAAACTGAAACTAATATATATATATAAAAATAAAAGAGAAATGTCTTTGTGAAATAAAAACTAAACTAAAACTAAAAATGCACGATGAAGGAAAACTAAAACCAAACTGAATTTCCAAGTAAGGTAAAAAAAACTATAGAAATAAAAACTATATAAAAAGGCAAAACTACACTATAATAACCTTGGTTCATAGTCATTCCAACTTTTCTTTTGGATCTGGTAGGAGACAAGAGTACTCAATGAACTGGGCCAGGATTTGAACACAGTACTTTTTTTTATTTTTTTATTCAGACTTCTACAGTATCTATTACATCACTGCACTAACATATTTATTAATAAAGTATACTTAAAACATGAAGTAATACACAACAGCCCACAAAGACATGAATGCTGAATTTAAAAATCTCATTCAATTATGTTCTTTAACCACTGCAATTCTGTGATGCTCAACCCCCGAATTGAAAATTGACATACAGTATGCAGTTAGTTTTTGATTTCTAAATGCACTGTGAGCAGCCACTAGTAAACACTCAATGTCTTGACATGACGTAATGAACCTGTCCTTTATTCATCACTGAGTCATCAGCCAGTCGTCCTTTATACTCTGGACTCCTTTTATTGACACTGGTGTGGAAGTTCATATGAGTCAATGACTTCTGGGTTACAGAAGAAGCAGACAGATGCATTAGATTTCAACTTTTAGGCTGCACCTTTCCTTTTTAACTTTCATTTTGGTCCCGATAAAGGCTGATGAATGGCCACAGCTATAATTATATATCCTGGCTGGAAAACCTGCTCCCAAAACCAGTGTGGGACAGTGAGAATTGATAGCAGTGTAACAGATTTGTGTTCAGTTGTTTGGCAGACTAATTCATTTAACACTGATCAAGCAAATTATATTGCCTACATGCATATTAACATACAACAACAATAATATTTATATAGCACATTTTCATACAAATGGTGTAGCTCAAAGTGCTTTACAGGATGAAGAAAGAGAAAAAAGACCAAATATAAAAAATAAAATTAGACAATACTAATTAACATAGAATAAAAGTAAAAGTAAAAAACATAGGCAGAGCTTCACCATCTTAACACATTTGAAGGATCAGATTATTTTTTACAATAATTTATGTGAGTGGCGATTAGATAAAGAAAGTATATGTGTGCAATAGCGTCCCCGCTGTTACGTTTTTTATATTATATAATTACAGTAAGTTGAGGTATATACATTTTGGCTCTCATACTCGGTTGTCCTGAGATATAAAGAATGTTTGGTCACTAATCTGTACAGTGCAGAAATACCCCCCAAAAAAAACTTTTTAAAAACAAATGATTGTCAGAACCTGGTATTTTAATCAGTTTGAAAAATCTTTATTTGTAAATCAAACATTTGTTTTCACAGTGCATCCTAAAAAAGAAAGATAATTATAAAGCATTGGAAAATGTAGTTCCAGACACTGAAATGTCAACAGATTGCAAGTATGCATTCCCTCTGTTCAGTACTTGGTTGAATCTCCTCTCACAGCTGTTATAATAAGTAGCGTTTTTGAGTATTTGTTGTGCAAAACGTTGTGTAATTATGACATGTTTGTTGAGGAGCGCCGGTGGACTGCAAAAAAAAAAAAAAAAATTCCAAAACAAAAGAACACAAAGAAAAATCAACAGTACATGGTTACAATAAAACATAGCACCAATGACATTTTAAACATCAATAATATCAAATGAGCATCACTGCCTGGCACAGTATTTACAATATACAGCAAAATATTCCAAAATCCGGATACACTCAGTTCAAAGTACCTGTCTGTTTGTGAATTTCCCCTTGGGATTAATGAAGTATTTATCTGTCTATCTATCCATCCATCTATTCATCCATCCATCCATCAAGGGGAATTGATACGATGGTATAAAACAGATAGAAAAAATCATATTGTGCGATTTATTCAGTTCAGTCTCCCAATAGAAAAGCAATAATGAAGCTCTAAGAGACTAATCCCATCAGCTTCTGAAGAGACTTGTGAACATAACCATTTTGTCATTTGTTTTATCATTTTAATGATTTCATTTTTTTTAATAATGAAATACTTGAAATCTATGTTACATTAATACTAACAATCATGCAGACTCACTGAATGCATTTGTGCACCCTCTGGAATCAATGTCAGTGGCACATTTGGCAGATCCTTTTTCACTAGGTTAATATCCCAGGTTTAGTCCTTACCAAGTTCTAAAATTAGATACAGTTAGGTCCATAAATATTTGGACAGAGACAACTTTTTTCTCTTTTTGGTTCTGTACATTACCACAATGAATTTTAAATGAAACAACTCAGATGCAGTTGAAGTGCAGACTTTCAGCTTTAATTCAGTGGGGTGAACAAAACGATTGCATAAAAATGTGAGGCAACTAAAGCATTTTTTTAACACAATCCCTTAATTTCAGGGGCTCAAAAGTAATTGGACAGTTGACTCAAAGGCTATTTCATGGGCAGGAGTGGGCAAGTCCGTCGTTATGTCATTATCAATTAAGCAGATAAAAGGCCTGGAGTTGATTTGAGGTGTGGTGCTTGCATGTGAAAGATTTTGCTGTGAACAGACAACATGCGGTCAAAGGAGCTCTCCATGCAGGTGAAAGAAGCCATCCTTAAGCTGCAAAAACAGAAAAAACCCATCCGAGAAATTTCTACAATATTACGAGTGGCAAAATCTACAGTTTGGTACATCCTGAGAAAGAAAGCAAGCACTGGTGAACTCAGCAACGCAAAAAGACCTGGACGTCCACGGAAGACAACAGTGGTGGATGATCGCAGAATCATTTCCATGGTGAAGAGAAACCCCTTCACAACAGCCAACCAAGTGAACAACACTCTCCAGGGGGTAGGAGTATCGATATCCAAGTCTACCATAAAGAGAAGACTGCATGAAAGTAAATACAGAGGGTGTACTGCAAGGTGCAAGCCACTCATAAGCCTCAAGAATAGAAAGGCTAGATTGGACTTTGCTAAAGAACATCTAAAAAAGCCAGCACAGTTCTGGAAAAACATTCTTTGGACAGATGAAACCAAGATCAACCTCTACCAGAATGATGGCAAGAAAAAAGTATGGAGAAGGCATGGAACAGCTTATTATTCAAAGCATACCACATCATCTGTAAAACACGGTGGAGGCAGTGTGATGGCTTGGGTATGCATGGCTGCCAGTGGCACTGGGACACTAGTGTTTATTGATGATGTGACACAGGACAGAAGCAGCTGAATGAATTCTGAGGTGTTCAGAGACATACTGTCTGCTCAAGTCCAGCTAAATGTAGTCAAATTGATTGGGCGGCGTTTCATGATACAGATGGACAATGACCCAAAACATACAGCCAAAGCAACCCAGGAGTTTATTAAAGCAAAGAAGTGGAAAATTCTTGAATGGCCAAGTCAGTCACCTGATCTTAACCCAATAGAGCATGCATTTCACTTGTTGAAGACTAAACCTCGGACAGAAAGGCCCACAAACAAACAGCAACTGAAAGCCGCTGCAGTAAAGGCCTGGCAGAGGATTAAAAAGGAGGAAACCCAGCATCTGGTGATGTCCATGAGTTCAAGACTTCAGGCTGTCATTGCCAGCAAAGGGTTTTCAACCAAGTCCAGTTATTTAATTTGTCCAATTATTATTGAGCCCCCGAAATGAAGGGATTGTGTTTAAAAAAAAAAAAAAAAAAAAAAAAAAATGCTTTAGTTGCCTCACATTTTTATGTAATCGTTTTGTTCACCCCACTGAATTAAAGCTGAAAGTCTCCACTTCAACTGCATCTGAGTTTTTTTATTTTAAAATTCATTGTGGTAATGTACAGAACCAAAATGAGAAAAAAGTTGTCTCTGTCCAAATATTTATGGACCCTAACTGTAAATCCAACATCAGGTAAGAATGCAGAAAAGGTTTCAATTTCTCCCTTTTTTCAGGCTCTTAATTCCTGCTTACATTATTTTAGTGCTTCATTAATTAATTTGATTAAATCTATGAAACTGAATTTCTCAAATAAAAATATTTTTAATTTCTTAATTTACAGGCGACGCTGAAATGCCAGTGAGTGCTGATTCAGTTTGCCCACTTTGTCTGTTGTATTGTGGGTAAGGGAGTCCTCAATCACTTGAATGAGAAGAGCAGACACATCTCACCATGGCTGCAGCGAGATCAGCACAGGTCCTCCCGCGTCCAATCTGGAGACCTTGGGCAGCCTTCTCTGCCAGAACATCAGCTGAATAAAGTGGCATCCAAATGACTTGACACGTCCAAAATAATGACACTTTTTGGGTGTTAATCTTTATCGTGTGAAAGAGAGCATTTGTGAGATGGTCAAATTATTGCTGAGCAGTTGAACAGAGAATGGAGGATTGTAAAGGGGAAATAATTTCTCAAATCAAAGGCAATTTGAAATTAAATGATTTTTTTTATTTTCGGAGTTCTTTATAAATTAACATTCTTCAGATTTATGTTTCTGAAATGCAAATGGAAAAAAAATCTATGAAAATTGCTGGGCCTCTAGGAAAGGTAGGATACAGAGCAGGCCTGACCAGCCGCTAATAAGCTGTACTGGGTAAGCAGTTTGGCTAGTGAGCCAGTACAGTGATGCAAGGGGCAACAGCAGCTAGCAAGCAAAGGCAGTGTGTTTTTCCGCTCCTCATAGCTGCTTGAGTTAGCATACAGCTATTTTAAAAGGAACAATTGCAAAAAGAAGCTTTAGGTACAAGAAATGAGAAAAAAGTCTTATGTGACTGCTTTTTAAAAATGGATTTGGTAGCAGAAAATGTTTGGATAGTGTACACAATAGGAACAATTTTCAAAAGAAAGAAGGGTATCGCATACTTAAGTGTTCTGAGCAGAATGGATAAAGTAATTCTACAATGAAAACATATGTAAAAATGTACAGCTTCTTTAAGCTTACAAGAAAGTTTTTTTTGTGGGTTTTTTGCTTTGCTTTGTCTTTAAAATAGTTTTGTTTGCTATGTTCAAGCTCTGTTTAAATATGTAATGCACACTTTTTAGACATTATAAAGCTTCTTTTTTGTGATTTTTTTTTTTTTGTCTGCTTTACAATATTTGTAATGTTTGATCCAAAACTGCACGGCTTTACTAACTGTAAAATAAATCCTCTGAACTTGTCATTATTGCACTATTTGCAGTAATATTTCATTAATCTAGTCTTTGTCATTTCTTTATGTAGGTATATAAAGTAATTTTCGTCATCCTTTGTATATATAAAAAAAAAAAAAAAATCCAGCAGTGTCCCAGTTTACTATAGCTAATTACATAGGTTTTTTACTTTAACATTCTGTTAAGTAGCAAACTAGTTTAACAAAAATCATAACATTTATGTAGATAAATTATATGTTGACCTCATAGTAAAGTCATAAGTTAGTAAAGTAGTGTCCTAACAAAAAAAAAAAAAAAAAAAACCTGTTGGTGCTGGGGCAGTGTTCCTGCCTTACAGCTCTGGGAATAATTGAACATTGGTTTGTATGTATATTGTATTTCATCTGAAAGATGGCAAGTTAGAGTATTTGGTGTCTGTGCTGACAAAGTTTAAATGATAAAGAATTCCACCATAATTGGTCTCTGCCTGCTGCTCCCAGAATTGTTGGCTCAGCACCACAATTCGAAAAAGTGGGTTCAGAAAATGGATAGATTTTTTTTTCTTTCAAGTAATGTACCGCAAAACCATGGCTATACAAAAGGAACATGATAGTTATGATGTTTAAAAAAAAAAAAAAACACACACAGGCTAAGATTTGGATTTTTGTGCTATGTAATTTGTATCAATCAAGAGGCACAGCTGACATCAGTGTGCTTTTGTTACTGAATAAAAATTGCTCATAATTTCTTATCATCATTAGAATTTTAACTGATTAATGAATGCCTTGAACTCTTGTTTTATAAGAAAATTGATTAAATACCAAATTTGTTAGGATTTGTTAACTTTGATTCATTTAGATTATTGGATAAATATCCTGTATCAAAATTAATATGCAGGGTTTCCAGAAAAGAAAAAAAACATTAAATGTGTTAATGTACTGTAAGTAAAAACATTTCTCTCTATTATAAAAAAAAAAAAATCTTGGGAGGGAGACTAGGGTGACGAGACGTGATCTATTTGGAAGACAATTTGACGTCCCGTGAGACAACATTTAAAATAAGTTCACGAATATCTAACCTAGTAGTTGTTGGAATGCTTTTGCCAGACATGCTTCATGTGCTGCCAGCTCATGATGATCCGACCGCTTCTCCTTAGCGTACGTTCAGCCTCCCACCCCCCCATTCACAACGCAAACAGCAGAGACGCAAAGTGGCAAAAGGACAGATGCTGTACAGGCTTTTAAATGATCAACGTGCAGCGCGACAAACAAAACTTGCAGAACGACAGCAGCTGATCCGACAGCATCTCCTTAGCGTGCGTTCAGCCGACCCCCCTTCACAACACGAGCAGCGTTGTACGTCCTGCAAAGAGATTTAACCATGCCCGGGGCCAGAAATAAAGGACAAGTATTGTTTTTACAAAAGTTTTAAAGATAATGTGAAAATAATGCATATGTAACAATTCCCATGAAAATAATAATCTCTTTAAATTGTATATCTGGTAAACCAAACCAGGGGGTGGGCAAGCAAAGTGACCAGGGGGCAGAGCCCCCTAGTTTTTCTAAATTTTAAACATTGTTTAATCAAAGAAAGCACAACTCTAATGCATGTATTCTACAGTGTGTACAATCTCTCCACAAAATGAAGATCTGCCGGAGCAGTTTGTAAGAAGGTAAATTTACGTAATCTTTCTTCTGTTCTTGGAGTGTTCAGGAATCCACATAAGACTAGTTTTCTGAGTTTTGTTTAGGTCTTTCAGCCTCTCGGGTACATTCTTTTATCCTGACCATAACTCTATGTTCTCTTAATACAAAGAGTGTTCTAACATTTAACTTTATCACAGACTTATCTGTTTAATAGAATTATATTCCTTCTCCAGGGCTACCATTCTACAATTCTTGCCTTCTAGCCTTGATTTATAAAACAATACCTTTTCATTTAGGATTGCTGTTATATTGAGTCTTCTTCACACGCTGTTAATTAATTACTAAGATTTTCATCAGAATAGGTAATTAAAATACCCACAAATTGATATGCACAATATTGCTCAGATCCAACAATGCTTACAAAATGAGACATTTCAGCCTGCTAGAAATCAATTTTCAGTTGCTATCCTAAAGTTCTAGGAGGCTAGAGACATATTTCTGTGAATTCCAGCAGTGAAAAAGTGTAGTTCTTCTATTTATGAGTATTGTAGAGAACAGTGCTTTCCAAAAGAAGTGTCAGCAAAGGGAGATTCTTCTAAGGAAGATTCTAAGATTCATTTAGGCATTTACTGTTTTTTCTTAGGCTACATGGAATTCATGACAAATAATGAAACACTTTCACAAATGTATTAGACAGTTTTTGTATGAAATGTAAAGGTAATCATGGTATGCCTAGTCCTCTTTGGAATGTACATTATAGATGCACCTGGAAGCACATCATTAAGAAAGTGTACGTAGCTTTAAGCATTGACACTAACACTGCAGAACTAGGAATGGGGTTAAGAGAGAGGATGATGTAC
Organism: Erpetoichthys calabaricus; assembly: GCF_900747795.2. NCBI lineage: Eukaryota > Metazoa > Chordata > Cladistia > Polypteriformes > Polypteridae > Erpetoichthys > Erpetoichthys calabaricus. The sequence goes on from NC_041394.2 coordinate 247,200,508, forward strand.
TGAAAATAGATTTTTTCTATTATAAAAGAAATTCTGAAGTTATACTTTTACTAATAACAAATTTAGCACATTCTTATTCCTACCGTTTCTTATTTCAGTTGTATGCAAAGTTTACTGCTAATGTGCTGCTGGTCCTGATCGTGATAAAATGGCTACAGTCTTTGAGGCAGGTATCTAACGGGTTGCATTAAACACGTGCTGAGTGGGAGAACAAACTGGAGTTTTACTTTGCATAAGAGCAGTGGAACAGTGTTTATTGCTCATGTGCAGGCAGAGCCAAGAGGCTAACTGATAGAATCTCAGAGCAGGTGAATTTTAAAGACCCAATTATTAAGAATTTACTAAAACAATAAATGTTATTAATGTAAAATGGGGTGGTCCATATGTTTTAGAAGCATCTTGTAGAGAGGACTTTGCATACACCTTTTTCAAATTACAGAAAGTCACATAGGAGTACTAAATTAGCAAACCCTGTTTTTGCTGAAACAGAACAGAGAAGCTATTCGAGTAAAATTTATATTTTAAATGTAGGTTAAAATAGGCTTTATTAATATTTAATGTAGAAATCATTCATTCTGTTAATACAAATGTAAAAAAATTGTGTATATACAGTCATATGAAAAAGTTTGGGAACCCCTCTCAGCCTGCATAATTTACTTTCAACAAAAAAGATAACAGTGGTATGTCTTTCATTTCCTAGGAACATCGGAGTACTGGGGTGTTTTCCGAACAAAGATTTTTAGTGAAGCAGTATTTAGTTGTATGAAATTAAATCAAATGTGAAAAACTGGCTGTGCAAAAATTTGGGTCCCCTTGTAATTTTGCTGATTTGAATGCATGTAACCGCTCAATACTGATTACTTGAAACACCAAATTGGTTGGATTAGCTTGTTAAGCCTTGAACTTCATAGACAGGTGTGTCCAATCATGAGAAAATGTATTTAAGGTGGTCAATTGCAAGTTGTGCTTCCCTTTGACTCTCTTCTGAAGAGTGACAGCGTGGGATCCTCAAAGCAACTCTCAAAAGATCTGAAGACAAAGATTGTTCAGTATCATGGTTTAGGGGAAGGTTACAAAAAGCTATCTCAGAGGTTTAAACTGTCAGTTTCAACTGTAAGGAATGTAATCAGGAAATGGAAGGCCACAGGCACAGTTGCTGTTAAACCCAGGTCTGGCAGGCCAAGAAAAATACAGGAGCAGCATATGTGCAGAATTGTGAGAATGGTTACAGACAACCCACAGATCAACTCCAAAGACCTGCAAGAACATCTTGCTGCAGGTGGTGTATCTGTACATCGTTCTGCAATTCAGTGCAATTTGGACAAAACATCTGTATGGCAGAGGATGAGAAAGAAGCCCTTTCTGCACTCACGCCACAAACGGAGTCTCTTGTTGTATGCAAATATTCATTTAGACAAGCCAGATTAATTTTGGAACAAAGTGCTTTGGTCATAACAAAAAGCACTTTGCATGGCGGAAGAAGAACACTGCATTCCAAGAAAAACACTTGCTACCTACTGTCAAATTTGATGGAGGTTCCATCATGCTGTGGGGCTGTGTGGCTAGTTCAGGGACTGGGACCCTTGTTAAAGTCGAGGGTTGGATGAATTCAACCCAGTTTCATCAAATTCTTCAGGATAATGTTCAAGCGTCAGTCACAAAATTGAAGTTACGCAGGGGTTGGATATTCCAACAAGACAATGACCCAAAACACAGTTCGAAATCTACAAAGGCATTCATGCAGAGGGAGGAGTACAATGTTCTGGAATGACTGTCACAGTCCCCTGACTTGAATATCATCGAAAATCTACGGGATGATTTGAAGCAGGCTGTCCGTGCTTGGCAGCCATCAAATTTAACTGAACTGGAGAAATTTTGTATGGAAGAATGGTCAAAAATACCTCCATCCAGAATCCAGACACTCATCAAAGGCTATAGGAAGTGGCTAGAGACTGTTATATTTGCAAAAGGTGGCTCAGCTAAGTATTGATGTAATATCCCTGTTGGAGTGCCCAAATTTATGCACCTGTCTAATTTTGTTATGATGCATATTTTCTGTTAATCCAATAAACTTAATGTCACTGCTGAAATACTACTGTTTCCATAGGGCATGTCATATATTAAAAGGAAGTTGCTACTTTGAAAGCTCAGCCAATGATAAACAAAAATTCAAAGAATTAAGATGGGTTCCCAAACTTTTTCATATGACTGTATAGTTGACAAAAAAATTGCCAGACACTAAATGTTCTTGATTCCTATTAAATCGCAGCAACCTTACATGGCCAGTTGCTTTTATGGAACTGATTTGACAAAATGTAGGAATCATGGGATTTTATTTATAGCACTGTTCCTTTCAGACCATTACCATTTCCCTGATAATAGTGACCTCTCTGATTCTGCACAAATTTGATATTATCACCTTCTTCTCACACTTCTTTTCAAGCAAATTAGATTACTGGTTGTTGGCCACAAGACTCCTGTACACACCCTTAGCCAAAATCATGTGGCCCAGAGTTTAGTTCGGAACACCTAGAGTATTAAGGCCTTGTGCCAGACTGTAGGTTTGTACAAATGGCATTAATGTGAAGAGCCCCTTTTTCTGTCATTAAAAATTGTAAATGCTCAGGGAATCTAAGCTGTTCCTCATTTAAACACTGTGCTTGTTCAGTTCTAGTAATTAATGAAAAAGGACATGCTTGTGTACAGCACTTAAGTGCAATAAATTATTCCTGGCTATTCCAAAATATCAACCTGTTGAGATGATGTAAATTTTATGTTAATATGTATAAGGCAGGTTTCTTAAATGAAGTGAATGTAAACATTAGATCATTGTGGGAAATTAGCTTTCACAAATAATAGGATTACACCAGAATGTTTAAATATGTTTTCCACCCATGGCTGGAAATATGCTTGGTAGAGGAGGTCATAAGAAAATGTCTTAACTTGTGGAGTCAAACAAAACTCTAATTCTTAATGTCAGAAAGACCAAAGACATTCAAGGATATCCTACCAGTCAAACAAATTAGGCATGAATATATATATTTAAAGAGAGAGAAAAAGAAAGTCACCTTCCTGCAGCAAAACAGGGAATCCAGTGAATATTAAGTTTACAATAGCTGTGTTTTCATGCAGAAAACCTTGGTGTGCATTAGTGTCATGTTAGTTCGTTTTGCATGCAATTGCAGGCAATTCATTACATCTTGCCTGAAGAAGGGGCCACTCAGCCTCGAAAGTTTGCATATTGCAGTCTTTCTAGTTAGCCAATAAAAGGTGTAATTTTGCTCGACTCCTCATTACATCCATAATAGCTAACATGGTACAACACCCTATTACATAAAAGTGGGACAAAAAGATCATTATACAGTCACTGAGCAAATTATAAGGAACCACCATACTAATACTGTATTGGACTTCTTTTCCTCTCGAAACATCCTCCGTTCATCGGTGCATGGGTTCCACAAGATGTTGGAAACATTTCTTTGAGATTCTGCTCAATGTTGGTTCGATTGCACCACATAATTTTAGCAGATTTGTCAGCTGCACATTCCTGCTGCAGATGTCCTACTCTAACTCATCTCAAACATGTTCTGATGGAGTCAGATTTGGTGACTGGAAAGGCGATGAATAATACAGAACTCAATTATCATGAAACCAGTTTGAGATGGCTTTTGCATTATGATGTGGTGACATGGTAATTGAAGAAGACATTAGAAAATAGGTCAATTATGGCCATGGAAAGAAGCACATGGTCAGCAACAATACCTAAGTAGGCTATGGCAGTCAAGTGGTCCTTCCCCACAACATTACACCAGCACCACCATCCTGGACTGTTGACACAGGGCAGGTTTGATGCCTGGATTCATGTTGCTGGTGCCAAGTTAAAACCCTGCCATCGATGTGCCTCAACAGAAATCGATATTCATCAGACCAGGCTACATTTCTATAGTCCTCAACTGTCCAGTTTTGGTGAACTTGTGCCCACTGTAGCCTCAGCTATCTGTGCTTGGCTGACAAGTGTGGAATGGTCTTCTGTTGTAGTAGCTCATCCTCCTTAAAGTTTGATGGTCAGAGCTTTCTAAGATAATTTTCGGATTACCACAGTTGTACAGAGTGGTTATCTGAGTTACCATAGCCTTTCTATCAACTGGAACCTGTCTGGCTATTTTCTCTGGCCTCTGTCATCTACAAGGCATTTTCGTTCACAGAACTGCCACTCACTGGGTGTTTTGTTTTTTTTTTTTTCCCATATAATTCTGAGTAAACTCTAGGACTGTTGTGTGTAAAAATCCCAGTTACAGAAATTCTCAAACCAGCTCATTTAGCACCAACAATCCTGCTACAGTCAAAATCCCTGAGACAACATCCACACGCCCCCACCGCACCCCAACCCCACCCCACACTGGTGCTTGATGTGAATACGTGCCTGTGTGATGAGTCTTTGTGCCAAGGGATTTAACCATGCCCGGGGCCAGAAATAAAAGACAAAGAGTAGATGACAAAGTAGAACGCCATAAAGAATTCAAAAATGTTGGTGTGATACACCTGCAGAGCAGGTTAGAGATAATGGAAGTACGAAAATTCGAAACTCTCAAAAAAGGATAGTAAAGATCGCATTAGCGCAAACAAATGGAAATTATTACTCGTTGAAATAACGGAACAGCGTAAAGAGATCGAATATATTGTTTAGATTTAAACTTTAAGTCGAAGACTTGTAGATCGTCTAATTCATGTTGCCATCAAGGAAAAAAAAAAGTAGCGTTTCTTCCCAATGAAGAGGGATATCCGCGAGAATTAAAGGATTATTTGTTTGGTGAAAGTGAAATCCCACGAGACAATAGCTTATACAAAGAGATTTGAAAAAGTCCTGCCCACATAACCACACACACGGTTCAGTCATTTCTCATTTGTGTGAATGCTATTGTCAGACACATTTCTTGTACAGATAAAGAAACGATATTCACTCACGGGCAGTTATACATTGCGTTGTCACGATGTAATTCCAAAAACAGAATCAAAATTCAATGCAATATTGATGAAAAGGTAAAAGTGAAAAGAGATTGAATATATGGACATAGGTGATATGACAGAAGTATGTAGATATTGTTTGGCTTTAAACTTTAAGTCGGAGACTTGTAGATCGTCTAATTTGTGTTGTCATCAGTAAAAAGTAGTGTTTCTTCCCAATGAAGAGGCCTATCCGTGAGAATTAAACGTTTTGTTGTTTGGTGAAAGTGAAATCCACATACGCGAGCAGCAGAGACGTGAAGTTGCTGGCGTGTACTGTAGGTGGGGGTGCTGACGAGAGAAGCGAGCAGGGGGCAAAGCCCCCTAGTTTACTAAAGGAAGGAGGTGATCTTTTATGGGCATATAAAGAACAATCATGGATCAATTCACAAAGGTCTAAAACAAATTGGTAGCCAAAGCAGTAGGTCTAGATGAGCTTAACAGTGTAAGCAAAATAAAATCACGACTAAGAGTTAAAAAAAAAAAAGCATTGAAAAGAAATTGCCAGGAAAACTAATTTTCCTCAAATTAAACGAAAAATCTTCTTTTTGAAACAAAGTTCATAAAATGACTTTGCAGACAGATCACTCTTAACTGATATGGCCACCGTGATATCACATGAACCTGTGTGCTCAAGGGACGGAGGCCTAGGAACTCAATTGTTTTAGTTAAATCATGACCCACTGAATAATTAGATCATATTCTGTTCTTATTCTTTGATGTTTCTTTCTCCTGCAGAACTCATCTACAGTAGGAGCTGCATAAGTGGAGAGGAAATCTGGCTAGCCAGAATGATTAATGTGTCAGATTCATGTACTATTCCTAGGAAAGGATCCCATCACTACTTAAAGAAGTTTGTCATTCACCTCAGCCAAGTTGTGTCACAGCTTCAGGTTATTCCAGTGATTTCAGGATTTCATTCCAACCAGTGTGAAAATTTGTGAGTTTTTTCATAGTTTTAACAGTTCCCATTGTTTAATTAATTAATGATTTTATTCTGTATTCAAAAGTGTGGGACAGTGAGAGATTTAATTTTATATGAATTTCAGAAATATTTGTAATTTTTTCCCTAGGTTTAAGTACTTAGAACTCTTTTTCCATGTTTTTCCTTTTAACTTACTTTTTTCAGTGGTGTTTTCCCTTGATGGTATCCAGCTCTTGCAAGGGCAAACATGGGTACAATTAGTGCAGAATGTCGGTTGTGTAGTCACTAATAAACATTGACTTAATTAGCTTGAACCTTAATAAAATGACTAAACATGATAAAGTGGAAAGCACCTGTAAATACATGATACAGAACATTCCAATAAAAAGAACAGTCTCCATATATGAACATGCACAAAAAGATGGAAACTTGGAAATAACAGCCTATTCCATAAAGATAAGAGTCTTTTTAAAACCACTAGTTGATTGAAAGGAAAACTACCAGCCCGGGCCCACCATTGGTCTACTTGAGAACTGCAATTCTATGGTATAAAACTTTACTGTGTTAGTGTATGGAAGTGTAAGTCAAGGAGTAGAAGTTATTAATCTTCTTTTTTATGTTCTGCTGTGCCTCTGTCTCAAAGCACACAACCCAAGTACTTAAAATGTGTCCTTCAAAGGACAAGCTGTAGAGTGGCATACAGTATCTCCATTGTTAATGTAGAAGAGAAGGGAGCAAATGAACCTTCATTACCTGCTAACAGTATTGGATTTCAGGTTTTCATCACTCCACTCTTCAAAGATTCGCACAGGTTGAGTGTATAAGTGGTGTTTATAGAAATGGCAAAAGGCAGGAGCTCAAAATAAAGCCTTAGGAAAACTGAACTAACAGCTAGAAGGCTTCAAAGTCAATTCTCATAATGAATGTTGGGTCGATTATCATGCTTATGCAATATACAGGATTGTCTTAATTTTAAAATTAATATTCTTTGTGGGTTGTTAATGAAAGGTGTAGTGGATGTACTGGCACAAGCGGCAAGATGATTCTAAATATGTGTTCAATACTAGACATTAAAGCTAAGATATATGAATTAATTTTGTTCTGTTTCTTTCATATTTGTATTATTATTGGCTCCATCTTAGCAACCATAGAATGAACTGATAGCTAAAGCTGCCTGACTCATTTATGTTACAAAAGCAATGCTATAGATAATCTTGAATTATAACACAGTTGTTTCAGAATTTGTCTAAACGTTTTCAGTGTTCCTTTATCAAATTTTCTTATGTGGCAGCAATTTGAGAGCTGCTTCACCAACTTCTTTAAGTATATATTTGTCCAGGAAGTGTAAGTACTCATGGAATCTTGATGTCAGCATTCACCTTCCATGACTTAATGGTTTCCACAAAACTAAAACTGAGCGGCTTGAATATGATAACATAAAAATCTAAATTGCCTCATTTTGTTAGGCTTTCAGTAGCACACAAGCCATTCTCTGCTAAATTAAAGAACTTAAAGATGCCAATTGCCAGCAGTCCACAACACCTACATTCCAGAAGAACACACAATTGAGTGCCTGAGCTGCAGCTCAATGATTATCCAACATTTGATCAGCTTGCTTTTTAAATTTCATCAATCTGAAATCCTTTTGAGCTCCAAGCTGGGTCTTCCAAAAGCAGAAAGTCCTTTCTGTGTTAGATGTTTGTCTGTCTCATCTGGTTTGTGTTCTATTCTTTAAGTTGGTTAGCAAGTAACTGTCCTACTTGCATAACACTTGTCGTTATAAATAAATCGTATCATTTAATTTCTTAGAATTTACCTGGTTCAGTTACCCTGATATAACTCCAACAAGCCACAAGCAAAGCCAATTGAGTGACTGCCATCAATTTGTCCACTGAACTCGATAAATGGACAAATCGATGCCAATCAGTTTATCTCTTTCATACTGGATATGGCATTAGTCATACAGATAAATATTGTTTAGCACTAACCAAAACAATTTAAATCAAAAGCAACGCCATGAATGGCAAAGTACAATAATATCCTTTTCCTTTTCAAATACAAGGGTGAGTCAAAAATTATCCACACTCCAGTTATATTAATATTTCTGTTGGCAGCACTGTCTTATCACCGCTTTCCATACAAGGTCCCTGTCTCCCCAATCACTGCTGTGCAGGTGTGAACGTGTTATGTCAGATCATTTGTAACTCCAGTGCGAGAAACAATGGCTGTCCCACTTGTGATTTGCACAAAAGAAGAGCAATGTGCAGTGTTTCGTTTTTTGTGGTCTGAGAGTGTGCCTGGTGCCAATATGTATCGAAAACTTTGTGTACAGTGTGGAGAAAGTGTTTTGTCGCGAAGAACTGTGTATGAATGGATAGAGAAGTTCAAGGAATGTTGCACAAGTGTCAGCCATGAAGAAGGAGCTGGATGCCCATCCACGTTCACGACTGATGACAACATTGAGCATGCACATGAAATGATTCTATTGAATAGATGAGTGACAGTAGATGATGTGGCAAATCATTTGCAAATCAGCTATGGCTCTGCCAGTGCAATAATCCAAGACAGAATTGGGTTTCGAAAGAAGCCCTATAAGGACCAAGATTCACTTCTGATGAACAGGTGCAAACAGCGGTGCATTCGTGGCTCGCAGCTCAGCCTAAAACATTTTTTAATGAAGGAATACGAAAGCTTGTTGACAGATGGACAAAGTGTATTGAAAAGCAGGGAGATTATGTCGAAAAATGATGTATTTGTCTTTTCTGAAAGTTGATTCAAATAAATTCTACAGCCGGAGTGCAGATAATTATTGACTTGTCCTTGTATTTTAATGCTAAGATTATTGGTTGGTAGATACAGTCTGGACAAAACTCCTATAATAGCCATAGTAAGCAATAAAATAGAAGTAAGGATAAAGCTGTGTGAGCCCAAAAAGTCATATGGATGGATATCTTATATGTTAGACACTTTTTTAACATGAAAAGTGTAAAGTCTATTTTGTTATGTTAGCCTTTCATCATAAGAAGATTATCTCCCATTTCTCCTTAAGAATTCACGGATTCACTGACTTATTATGGCCTTGAACAAGTTGTCTGCCTGCTTGGTCTTACTCTCCAGTGTGAGTCCAGGTCAGTGGAATGTATTCCTCCCTAATGTTTTCAGACTATCAATCATGATATCTTACCCTGCTATCTCTGCTTTACTTTTGTTTTCAGTCCTGTGGTAGTGAAAGTAGAAGGTGAAGGCAGGTTTAAAGAGCAGGCAACACTTCACCCATTCATTGCCTAACCTGGTTAATCCAGTTCAGAGTTGTGAGGAGCCAGCGCCTGTCTGAAAAACAATCCGCGCAAGGCAAAGACTAACCCTGGATCAGTGGTATTCAAGCTCAGTCCTGGGGGACCCCAGTGAATCTATTCTTTTAATTAGACTACTGCCTTAGTTAAGCAAACTGTTGTTTCTATGTTTGGATGTCAATACAAGAGTTTCAAAACTGGGTTTCCTACAGAAGAAGGGGCCTGAGTTGCCTCGAAAGCTTGCATATTGTAATCTTTTTAGTTAGCCAATAAAAGGTGTCATTTTGCTTGACTTTTCACTACATTCAAAATGGCTAACACAGTCAGTCAGTCAGTCATTATCCAACCTGCTATATCCTAACAAAGGGTCATGGGGGTCTACTGGAGCCAATCCCAGCCAACACAAGGCACAAGACAGAAACAAATACCGGGCAGGGTGCCAGCCCACCGCAGGGTACACACACACCCACACACACACTAAGCACACACTAGGGACAATTTAGGATCACCAATGCACCAAACCTGCATGTCTTTGGACTGTGGGAGGAAACTGGAGCACCCGGAGGAAACCCACGCAGACACGGGGAGAACATACAAACTCCATGCAGGGAGGACCCGGAAAGCAAACGCAGGTCTCCTTACTGCAAGGCAACAGCGCTACCACTGCACCACCGTGCCGCCCCAGCTAACACGGTACAACACTCTAGTACTACTACATTTTTTTTGCAATGTAGCAAACATTTATGTATGTTACAAGGGGATAATTTAGTGTTTTTTAATCTTTGTTTTTGACATTTTCATAATCATCATCATCATCAATTATAAGTTTTGTTTAATTTTCTAGGTGTGCTGGTTATTTAACAATGACTATTGTAGTGGGAGAAGCAGCAGCCATCCACCATTCTTTATTATTTACCTTGGTGTCTGCTCTGCTCTTTGTTAATTGTTGTCATTAGGGATAATTCAAGAAAGCAAATTCTACAGAAAAATGTGCATTATTGCTAAAATAAATAAAGCGGCAAGAACTTAAAACTTGACAAAAATACAATATCCTTTAATTTAACCACACAATACTGCGGTTTTCTGAATGGAGAAAAAGAAAAGTCTAGCTAATTCAACAATGAGATCAATTAGATGGAAAAGTGATTTTGAACGTGGTTAGGATGAAAACCGGTAGCCACTGGGATTCCCCAGGATTGAACTTGGGTACCACATCCCTGGATATTATGCCAGCTCAGTGCAGGGCACATGGGTTCATTTATGTAGGTCTATATTTAATTCACCAATTAATAAAAGAGCCGTCAGAATGTTGGAGGAAACCAGAGAAAATATCACTCTGATACAAGGAGAATGTGGAAACCGATATTTGAATCCAAGACTTTGGAGCTGTGAGGCTGCAGAGCTAACCATTGGACCACCCATTGGAAATCTACTTACTTTATTTGCTGTATTGGGCACAAGCTTTCTAAAAGATTTATGCTAGCCATCTGAGCCTTTTTCCAGCTTCAATTACGGTGGCAGATGTCATTTGTAATTAAACCAGTCACACCTTGTGATCATAACAGCACTTTTGTACTCCTTGATTTTCTTACCTCATGAGAGAAGTTACAGTTGCCGATCTCAAGGTAACAGTGTGCCATAGATGGAGTCAATGCTGAACAGACTGAACTGTAAATCAGGCCTTGTTAGCCTGTGAGGTTCATCAGTTTTTATTAAGACTCTCTTGTTCGGTTTCTCTCATGCCCTAGGGATTCACTGTTTGTGACGCAGGAAACAGCTGTTAGTACAAGATGAGTCTATTTTTACTTTCATGCCAATTACACGAGGTAGCTTTGTACGAGTCAATGACCCACACCTGTTGAAGTGTTTTTCACTTTATTTTACAGTGATCAAATCTAACTACAACATCAGTAAAAGGCCTTGCCGTGAAATATAATTTTTAAATTGCTAATTAATCTGTATGTTATTCAGTAAGAAGCAAATACCATTGATTTACATTCTTTTGTATTCAAATATTTTGCTTAGGCGTGACCGGCTGCTTATCTCATTAGTCTTATTTGCCTGATTGCTATTGAAGTATGGTAATCAAGCACTGCAGCTACCAGTTCAAATCACACATCAGTTGCCAGCATTTTCTTAGCAAGCCACAGGTTCCAATATAAAATGACTTTCAACAGTGTGTTACTTTTTTGTGTCTCATGCCTTTTAATAAAGAACCAAATTGTATGCACGTTTCAGAAGATTCTGCTAAATTTGTGGCCATGTAGCTTGTACTCCGAAAGCTAAAAATCCAAGCTTATAACTATCTAAGGTACATAATTCTATGACATTCTTACTGTGTGCAACAATTTAATCAAACAGAATGCTGTAACTCTTCTGAGCTCCATTAGAGGGGCTATTGTGAAAGATGCAATGCAAATGACACTAGATAGTGTATTACAACTAGATCACAATCACATTTTCATTTTCTGTTGTGACTATTAATGAAACAAAAAATAAGATTATTGCCTTCCATTTTGATGCATCACAAGTAACTTTAATGTTGTGATATTATTCTAATTAAAGAACCTACAGTTCCTATGAAACAGGTTTTACCAGATTGGTGGTTTTCACATTTCATTATTGTATGTCATTGAACCACAGTTTGTTAATTTGTTTTTTTAACTTTAATGAACAGAAAAAGTCTTTTAAATGAGTCTTTTAAATGAAAGCAGTGTCCATATTTATCATGCATGTAAGAGTAGGAAAATGGTCCTAACTGGCTCAAAAAATGACAGAATTATTAACATTTAGTCCTACTCGTAGCAGCAGGACCAGTAGCATTTTATCAATTTTTCTAATTTAGGAAACATCTCCCAAGTTCACCAGGATTTAGGGGTGATCATGAGCTACCCTGACTCACTAGGAGCTGCCAGAAGATGGCATCCAAGCAGAGATCAGCACACACATCTCTGGAATGTGTTTCTTTTGGAAATGCTGGACAACAATGAACTCATAAAAAGAAATCTATTTCACAGAGATGGAATCATATTCATAGCAAATTTTGTACATCACATGATTGTTATACCAAGAAACTGTGGCTTCTGAATGAAAATGTTGGTAATGTTAATTTTTTTGCTCACAGGGAAATTGCAGCTGTGCAATTAGGATGATTTGGGTAGGTCACAACCAACCAATTCTCAAACTTTGAACGTCATTACAACACTTGAGGTAATAAACAGATTTATACATGCCCTATCACTCCACATGAGGTTAAATTAAAACAAGCTGCATTCATGCAAATCAGTGATTTTCCTGAAGTTGTTGGTGTGATTGACAGCACAAGTGTGGATGAGCATGCATTGGTGAATAGCAAGCAATATCAGAGTATTAACACACAGGTGGTCAAACTGTATTGTAGTAGCATATTACCCTGAAGATAAGTGCGGGCTGGATAGGTTATTGACAGCCAAATGTCACTCGATACAAGCACAGACATGTTGAAGAAGGCAGGCAGAGACTCCGGAGCATTACAAAAATACAGCCTCACAGAAGATATGGTGGGGGATCATAGAGAGTGACATGGCACACAAGTGAACGCGACTTCAGCAACAGCACAGGAATAACTGTGGCTTGTTTCAGTAACTGTTATGTTACAAGGCATTCCTCTTGTAGGTGATTCTTCTGAAAGTATAGCTGTGGATCATTCATTGGTAAATAAACATGGCAGTTACTGGTCTTTACTTTCATTCAGCATGTGTCTTGGTCTTTCCATTTCAGAGCTCATTACAGTTTTACTCTTTGAAATTGTTATGAAATGGCAACAATTACGTGTAACTTAAGTACAATATCCTGCCTTATTATGTTTTCCCTCTTCTTCTACTATTACTTTATTATTATTATTATCATCTTTGTTGCAAAACCTTACCATTAGTATCAGACAATTACAAAATGTCATCATGAGTGCTATTGTACAACCTTGAGTGCCGTAACATCATGACGTCATTTGGTCTCAAACATGGACTCCTACTCCTCCTCACTGGGAGTAAGAATAGGACGCTTTGTAACTTCTTCTCATATGCTTCTTTGAAGTAGGACAAACTTTTATCGTAGTCAGACTTTTACTTCAATTTATAGGAGTAATTCTTAGAAACATGGCAATGTGGGCATTGTTCTGTGAATATTTTTTTAATTGATATTGGTTTTGATGCAAGGCTCTTTGTATCCAAGATAAGAATAACTAGTCTTGTATTGTTCTATTTGGTTTAGTGGTCTTCGCTTGTGGTGTACACTTTGGTAACCTTGTCCTGTAGCACTTATTTCAAAACAGTGCATAGACTGGTGTTAGTTGAGTAAATTAAAATCTTTTGTACGTCCTGTCGGATAAAGGTGTCTGTTAAGTGAGTAAACATTAATTTAAATGTCGCCACACTGACACTTGAGGAAACTTTGCTCCCAACAATGTGAGTTCTTTTCCCAGAGCCATTTGGCCAGACATTTCTCCTATCATGTTTTATCTTTATGCCTTCATTCTACTTGGCACTTCTTTACCAGTCTGACACCCAACTGCAATATTTATACAGAAGGCTGACAAAGTAACAGAAAACACCACATGAAAAACTTTGAAGTAAAATTACTAAATCACAATTGTAAAGGTGAACCATATTAGGTAGATTGCTAATTAGCAATAAATAGAAATTACATACATGACCAAGAAAAAAAGCAAAGTGTTGTTTGAAATGATACTGACAACCAGAAGCATTTAGTTGAGTTTATTTAAAACCTTTCACACCTTTTTTAAAGTTAATCAAGTGGACAAACAAAAAATAAATAAAAATGAAAATGTTTAGTTAATAAATGATCAGGCTGGCTTGAAGGTTGAAAGTGGGTATCAGACTCTCTTAGCCTAAAACATCTCGGGAGCATTGCCCACTTAATCCTGGCTAGGCTTGCTCAGGGAGAGGTCTTCTGTTTTCACCTGCCAGTCAGGATATGTTGTGGCCTCTGTCCAGTCCTCTATGAATCCTCACCTGTTAGGTCAGTTTGTTGTTTGAGGGATTGTTGGGAGGATTGGCATTATATATTCCTACTCACACCACTGCTCTTTTCCTTTGCTATGCTAATTCCCCTGCCATATTGTCCTTCTGAAGCAAAATGTGTACAGAGTTTACCATATTAATGTCTCTTACCTTTCCATATTGTCATGTCTAGTTGAGAACATCTAGAGTATGAATGCCGATCCATTAATTTCCTCATGGATCCAGCATCCCGAGTTCAAATCCTGGATCAGTTACTATATGCAGTTTGCATATCATGTCTGTGTCCCTGGATTTTGCTCCACTTGCTCCAGCTTTGCTGCAACATTCTCAAAGGCATATAGTACTTTTTTAATTCAATTCTTTGGAAAGAAAAACTTAAAACAGAACATAACTCAGCAGATATAACAGCAGATACAATAGTCTGCTCTGAAAATAATCTGTAAGATTGAGCTTTCAACGCCATTCAGACAAGAGAGCTGTACGACTAGACAGACCTGTCTAAAATGGTTTTTAGTATAGGATGAAACAGCTATGATAAAAAGACTGAGCACAAGGTCCTTATGTTTACTTTAACATTATATTAATGAGTTCTTGGTACGTTCTGAACAGATCCTCCTACTGAGTCTGTAGTTGGTAGTTTGGGATTCTTCCAGTTAAGTGAAATGTATCTTTGTTCAAGTAGTGTGATAAAGTGTATTACAAGTGATTTTTCAGACCACACTTTTCCCCATCTGATGCTACTCCAGATATTGCTGTTGAAGTGATAGGAGTGATTTGAAATTCAAGGGACATACAAATATCTTTGCCCCAAACAATTTCAGTATAGGACATTCCCAAAACTTGTCACTGAGCAACTTGGATGCTTGATGACGTCCAATATATTTTACAGTACATGAGATATATATCATTAATGAACAATATTTGGTTGAATTGGAATACGCATGTTGCATATTGAACTAGAATGTATTATATAAATGGCTGAAATGTATTCGTTCTCTGAATTTTAATGGAAGGGTCCCTTTCCATTTGTTCACAGTGGACACCAAAGGCTAAGTTCCTTGATATGCTTTGGAGATCCTGTCTGAATCTTCAGTGTCACCTCATGATGAATTAAGGTGAATGGTGAAGAAAGCTGGGGAATCTGATTTTGATGGTTTCTTATTTATATTTAAAAGAAAAAGATACGATTAAATCTAGGACTTAATAGTTCCAAATGATGCAAGTATATTATCAATACAGAGCCCTCCAAATGACATAATTTCTAGTAACTACCATAGGTTGAATACTACATTGTTTGGAGTGCCTGAAATAACTCATTATCGTGTAAGAGCAGTAGATAAGACCTTCTCTGCCTTAAAATGTGTCTCCCATTGGCTTCATATCTTTAGCAAATAGTGGGCTAAAGCATTGCTGGCAAATTGATGATAATTAATATTGACTGGAGCACAGAGCTGAGCATACAAAGATTTAGAACAGGATTTCCTTTCCATGGCTAATCAAGCTAGTGAAAAATTATGGATTTCTGCCAGTTTCCAATATTTTATTGTATGAATATTTGCAGCCTAGTAATACAACAAAATGAATTGGCATATCTAGACTGACCTGGCTTGAATGTGTGTGTTCAAGAATAGTCTTTGCAATGGACTCACATTTCCTTCAGAGCTACTGTAGTTCCTGCCCAATGACAGGATCAAACTAACAACTGTGTTAGGTAAGATAGGCAGAATTGTGGCACAGCTTCAGGAGACAGGGTTTTCAACCATGTTTGCTTGCTGTCAGTACAATCCAGATACACATTCTTCTCGTGTATCCCAAACTCTATGATGAGTAAGCTTAATTATTTGCTAACCCTAAATATTCCCAGTATGAGTAAACGTGTGGACTGTCAGTCCATCCACTGTTTGCTCCTGGTTGGTAAATGAGTCTACTAAGATAGGTCTGGCCCACTATGACCCCAAACTAAAATATCCTTATTTTGGACCTCTTACATTCTTTATAATCAGAAATAACTAGGACTAGGTACATTTGTTTTATTAAATCCTGAAGTGGTTCATTCCATTAGTTACTGTTTATGTCAGCCTAAACTTCCTTTTGACCTCACTGAATGTCTCAAAGCATTGATTCATTGATTGATTTTCTTTAATGCAGTATTGTGGGTGATCTCTCTATCATCAGTCCTGCTTAAGGTTTTTCAGGAGTGCAGCAGACAAAATCCTTAGTAGCTTCACTGGGCACAAGGCAAAAGCTGACTCTGGGTAGGGTGTCAGTCCATGCCAGTTCATACTCTCTCCTCAATTAACCTAACATGTACATTTTTGGGATATAAGCTGGAGACCACCCAAGAAAAATCCGCACATGAAGAGGGCAAGATTGAGAGAGAAAACGTACAAAATCCATTCTTGGTTCAAACCAGGAGTCTCAAACTATGAGGCAGTAGTGCAGATGGAAGCTTCCTGCTTTGTGTCAAGAGCTTCCAGGATAGGCCCTGTTGCCCCAGTCCTCAGAGTTTGAGTGTTATGTCACGTAGATGCAGATCTTTAGAACTGATCACTCCTTTCACTCACTCACGCCCATGGCTGGCCCTCTCTGGACTCAACAGGAGATGCCTGAGCTGCTCTATTTCTTTGACAGATTTTCAAGGCCTCCACACTAAAGTTACAATATGGAGGGACACTTCCACACAGTTTTTTTCTGAATGGCTCTCATAATTCTCACAGTTTGTATTTTAATAATCAGTATCATTCACTTTGAAAATCATTTGAACTGACACCAGAGGTGAACAGATTTCAAAACCTTTCTGTCACATAACCCATCCCTCAGACAAGCTGAATAAAATCTTATCTGTACAACCAGTATAACCTGTAGAGCCAGAGGCAAGCCTCGATGACAAAAGACTTTGATGTTCCCAGCAGGCTGTTCGGTCTCCAGTTTCAGGCTGAGTGATACGGTAGGCAAACATGGCTCACAAAAGGAAATGATTCAGCAGTACACACAAAGCTTGGAATTCCACACAGGGTGTGTGACCTTGTTGTTTCATACTTCCTACACATATTGTGGGGAAATCATAAAATAAATAATAATGCTCTGAAATAGTGAATGTAACCATTCTGTTTTAGGATTTCTTCCGAATTCACAGGAGCTGTTTAAACATTGTCCTGATTTAATCTGACCATAAATACGTTGGGTGTTTTCTGCTTTTTTAATTTGTAGAATTTTTTAAATGAGGCTTTCCACATCCCAATAAGGTGCATTTTTGGTTATTTGGTGATTCTAAGGTGGCCCATTATGAATGTGTGCGTGAGTGGGCCCTTTGGTGTCCTGCCCAGGGCTGTCCAATGGCTTTTTGTTGTGAAGCTAGGAGAGGCTCCTGCCACCCACAACCTTGAATTGGACTAAGTAGAACAATTGGAAAATGTTGTGTTGTGTAATGAACTCAGCTGAGTTAACAACGCTACTACTGCCTCAAGGCTCAGGAGTCATAGTGGAGTAGTCATTATCTACATCCAAACAGTGCATGTTAGGAGGGGCAAACAAGTCCGTGGAGGTTATGCTTAGCTTATTTAACACATTAGTGAGGTATCACCTGGAGTATTGTGTTTAGCTTTGGACTCCATATTACAAAAAAGACATAGCAGTGCTAGAAAATGCTCAGAGAAGAGTAACTAGGCTGATTCTGGACTGAGAGGTATGGGCTATGAGGAGAGATTGAAGGAGGTGAACCTTTTCAGTTTTAAGGAATACTCCACCCATAAATTATATTTTTAACATATGTTACATTCCCCATGATAATAAAGGTTCTGATAGAATAGAAGTCTATGGTGACCATCGTTGGACAATGGAAAACAATTAATTATAATTCAGGTATTTCAATAATACCTCTTCATTCTTTTTTAATACTTCTTCCCTCGCTTTTTTTTTTTCTAATAGCAGCACCGCTCTCTTTTGTTCACTTCATCTTGAGATTGAGAAAATAATAAAATATTAATGATGAGATTGCAGGGTTCATCCCTTTCAGTCAGAGTAAGTTGGAAAACTGGGCAACATTCACATTTGTAAAATAATAACTTTGCAACATATGTATTTGTAACAGTTTTTAAACACTAAAAATGGTGTAATTTTGACATTGATAACACACCTTAGCTTGCTAAAATCCTATTAAACAAAGTTGTCAAAAAAGTTTGAATTAAGTTTAGTAAAAAGTGCTGCCCCTAAAAAGTGCCTCTTGGGGCGGACCGCTCCCCCTACTCCCTCTCAGCTATGCCAGTGTGTGAAACTACACCGGTGAATTGACCTTCTGCCTATTGAAGCATCTCAGATATGCACATGTCTGAGGCATATTCTCTTCCTGATAACGTTTTCACTTGTTTTTCTTTTAATCTTTACACAATATCATGTGAAATGCAATGTCAGCCAATGAATAAACTATTTGTGAGTTGACCAATGAATGAGGAGGAAGGTGAATCTTCAGTTTAAATCTTTGGGTACAGGCGCATTTCATTTTAGCTCATAAAAGTATTTTCTGGAAGTGACTTATTAGACATATATAGATGAAAGACCTGTGTGTACAGTATATGGAGCAATCCATTCTGCTCACACTTAACCACAGCCATTAGATGGCGCATGCATGCATTTTTAAATTTTTTGTATGCTTGCACACACCTCAATTCTCACTACGATAGACTTGTGTGCAGTAAACGCTGCCACGTAACAACGACATTGTGCTAATGACACAGATGAAGAGACACAACGCTGAAACGAAGCAAACACCACGACTGAACAACGTGCAAGTGAAACACCTCAGCAGCGGAAGGCAAGGCTGGAAATTTCCTCTAAAAACTTTGTCTGTGTGGAGGTATTTTCTCAAGACAAAGATTAATAGGACTCATATGCCAGCGATCGCCAGTGGGGCAGCAAGCACAGCCTCTGCCCTGGGTAATTCTTAAAAGTTAGCTGACGCCTCTCCAAGTTCAAGAGCATAGAAAACTGCTAGAGAGTCTTCGGGTTGTGTTTTGTCCCAAAGACCACATGTAGCTAGTTTAACAATATTTTAGTAAAAATGCCTGTGTTTGGGACATTGTGAGTGCACAACTGGATGATTTCAGACATGGAAGTGTTGATATTGTTTGCTGCTGTCCAGTGTTGGTCACTGTAGACTTATATTGTAACAGAAACCTTTCACTATTCTGCATTAAAAACATGATGTTAAATTTTTTTACTTGGCTATCACTACAAACTGCAGAGGATAAGTAACAAACCAAAATATAATTTTTAGATGGAGTATTCCCTACAGCAAAAACAGATTAAGCGTTGACATAACTATGAGTATTTAAAATTATGAAGTGAATTAATATGGTTAATCCTAGAAATTATTTAATACATTTGCATACAGTATATGAGCCCAAAGCATAAAAGAACAAAGGAGATGCATTTAAAATGGTTATCTGGAATATTTCTAGTTACTTAGGCCTGATAGTTTCTCTGGTAGCCTTAGCTTGCCAGTCCAGGTGGGCAGCACAGTTAAGCCCTTCAGTCTGAGCACAGTCAGAGTGTGTGATCGGGGGCTTCATTTGCTGCTCTTTCTGAATTTGCTGCTTTTTTGTTTGTCTGGCACCTTCCTGTTAATACGGAATGGACAGTACACTTTATCAGATCTTGTCACCTGGATACGAGGATTAATAAGACTCGGGGTGAGAAATGTCCTCATAGCAATTTAACAATTTATTTTTTCAAATGTACAGCTAAATGCATGCAAAATTTTAACACTGGGTTGAACAGAGTAGAATATTTATGTGAATAGAAAATCCAAATTGTAACAATCAGTCAATATTTCTTTGATGCAATTACAACTTTGCAGAACAAAAGACTCCATGTAGCAACAGAACAGGCAATTCAATAAAGTCATGAATTTAAAGGAAATGATGTCACATTAGTGCTCAGCCCAGGATAGACTGTGTCTTCACTCATGATTGGTCTCCTATTGAAATCACATCATTTGTGAACACACAGGCCTTGGAATCGTAATGATAATCCTGAGAGACACGGCATAAATAACATTGACTAAATGGAAAGAAGGGCCAGTAGCCAGATGGGTAAAATGTACACAGTACAGAAGGGAGAAGATGAGGCATTCCCAGTTCTCTTATTATCTTGCCATTATTCACAGAGGGCACAGCAACCCACTATGGTGCCTCTTGACCCAGTAAATGTAAGTCTTTCCAGGTTTTTTTTTTTTTTCAGATTTTACTAGAAGCCAAATGTTGATGTAAAAATTTCCACCCAAGCTGTCTGCACCAAAAAGACCTCCAGACATAATTGTCAATGAAGCCCATTCATGAGCTGCAAGCAGCCTTGGCAATGTGGCTGCTATTACAACTTGAAGGGAGACATAGAGAACGTGAATGTGGCAGAACTTTTGACCTTAGTGCTTAGGATTTTAGGAGGCCAACAGTGTTCCTTTTCTTCCTAATAACCACACACAGCAGTATCCAAATCAAGTAAACTTGTGAAGCTGGCTTCTAGACAGATTTTTCAGAAGGTCTGCAGTGATTATCCTAGGTATTTTTTTTGGGATGGGGCAAAATTAACTGTTATTTTGAAACCTTATGTTGCAGGGTATGCAATTACAGCAAAAAGATAGTAAGAGAATTTACTGCGGCTTTCATTTCAAGCTGTGTTGTTTAAGCAGATGTGCTTTCAAAATGGACAATGCTAAGGTTGTGTACAGAGGAGACACAATGGTTAGTGCAGCTCAGGGGTCCAGGGATTGAATCACTGGCCTGTCACAGTCTCCAGATTCCCACTACATTACAAAGAGGTGCACGTTAGTTCATTCACAATTTGCCTGCATACATGAATTGGGGTGTATGTACGAATGTGCCCAGCACTACCGGGATAGGATCCAGCCTCCGCTACCTGGAACTAGATTAAGGTGCTTTGGTAATAAATGGATGGATGGATGAACAGAGAATTAACATTGATCTGACACAGCCCCCCCAGTACTTGAGCTGGGCCTATTTCCAGGGGCACTTCTAAAATCCATAAGTGCTCTAAGATCTGCTCGATTACTCTTCTTACATTTCCTTGTACCAGATTAAAGACACGTCGTGCATTTCAAACCAAGGTTATGAAACAGTCTCACACTAACATTGAGATCAGCAGAATTTTATTGTCATTATTCTGTATTTTATTTTAATGTTTCTATTCTATGTTTTATTGTTCAGCACTTTGTGACTTTTGTCTGTGATAGGCACTTTATAAATACATTTTTACTTACTTTACTTACCATGATGCAGTATTGTCACAAATACTCAGATTATGATATTATTTTGTTTTTAATGTTTTGCCAGTTATTTAATATTGAGATTTAGTTATGCAGTATATTATAATTTATTATTCTCTGTTTTATTCCATTGAAGTTAAAGTTAGGGGAAAATGTGTCAATGTATTACACTAAATAGAAAAAACCCTTGAATTCTTTAATCCCCCTTAAATCTTCTTTTTTAATTTCCTCTCCTCTCATTTCTATTACATGCCAGTACTTTCAAACCATGTAGACTGTTTCTTTTGAGAGCTGTAGATTCCAGAATTTCATTTCAGTCAGAACCATTTTTAATTGTGAAAGTTAATTTAAAATGTCTAGGCAGTCTCCAGAGTTAGATTGGAAATACTCACACATGGTATGAAATACACACATGAGTACCTCTGATAACTTTAGCACTTTCTGCAAGGTGAGCACATATGTTTGTATGTTTAGGTGCTGTCAGCTGTCAGTATTGTGCATTCATGCTTTACTGTGATGAAATAAATATTACAATAATACAATACAAGTTACTTTTTGTATAACAGTCTTCACTGAGTGCACAGTGAACAATTTTCAGTTAAAATACAAGTACAGCTTATGTTAAATGTGTTGAAACACACAGGGAACAAGGTAGAAACTTGTTCTACTTTAACCTAACGATTAAGCATAAATAGAAAGCAAAATATCTGTACATTAAGTAACTGATGAACTATGGCCAATTGATAACAGTGAAGATTTAAACTGTAAAAGTCAAAAACAAAGCCACAGCCCAGGAGACCTCGACCTACTGGCTGCCTACCCTCTTGAAGGCATTCTATAGTGGAATCTGTGCTGGCTGACCAATCTGATGTCAGAATCTTTCCATCTGATGATACTGACGTTTCTTTATCCGAGATTACTTTTTCATGGGTAGGTGAGAAGCCTGGCAGTAGGACACTGGCACCAAGTGCCACACCCAGAGAAACAGAATATAAGAAGGTTAGTAACAGCTTAAACATATTGTGATACTTATATATTTATACAAATGACTGACAAATAGAAATGCAGTATGCACAGATAATCAGCAGCTCTAGTCAGGGTATGCCACATTAAAGTAGTGTGTCTTCAGCTGGGATTTAAAAGCTGAAAATGAAGGGGCATCTCTTATAGTAGCAGACAGA
This sequence comes from Erpetoichthys calabaricus, assembly GCF_900747795.2. Lineage (NCBI taxonomy): Eukaryota > Metazoa > Chordata > Cladistia > Polypteriformes > Polypteridae > Erpetoichthys > Erpetoichthys calabaricus. Next base: position 247,223,208 of record NC_041394.2, read on the forward strand.
TCATTCCACAGCTTCTGAGCCCTGGAATATTCTAATACTCACTGCTAGCACAAAACGTTTGATACTAAATCTTCCTCCAATAGCCTTAGTTTAATTGCTTTTATGACAACCTGTCCCCAAGCTCTGTTAAACATTTTATAGCTATTCATCAGTCTTTCACTGTAAACAGATGCTGCTCATGAGGACACCACACAGAGGTAGTCCTGCCCAGGAAGTCTATCCTGATTCATCCTGCTGTGAGCACAGGTATAAAATCACTCTTCAGAATATGTTTCATGTATTTTTATTATTTCAGCCTATGGTAATTGTGATAAGGAAAACCTAACTGAAAAAAAAATATATATACTGTATATATATATATATATATATATATATATATATACACACACACATACACATACACGCGCGCACACACACACACACACACACACACACACAGAGTGAGTGCTTTCTGACATTCTGCCAAACTAACGTGGTCTTTTTGGACGACCTCTTGGTTCACATGCCTGACTTTCACAGAGTCCACACCAACCTTAGAGAAGTGTTTTTTTCTGCCATCCAGGGTGCTGGACTTAAGTTGAACCCAACAAGCAGACATCTGCTGCAGAGAAAAAACAAGTTTTTGAGTCATATGGTTAGTGCAACAGGGTTAGCTACTGAACTTGAGAACAATACTATCGTGTATAGGTTGGCGCACTCTGTAACACATAGCAGTTCCACAGTTTCCTGGGTTTCACGTGTTACAATTGGTGGTTTATGAAAAGATTTGTGGATGTAGCAGTGGTGCTACACTTACAAATGAAGACACCAACGAGTGCTAATGGACACAGAAGTGTGCCAGTTCAGAGGCCCTGACATCCACACCTGTCCTGATGTAAGTGGATCCCATAAAGCAGTTCATCCTGGACTCCAACACCAGCAACCAGAGCAACGGAGAAATCCTGTCTCAACTGGAAGGCAATACTGAGAGAGTGACCAGCTACTGTAGCCACTGTGGTCCACTTCCAGAACAGCCACTCCTACAAACGTTGGTGCCTCAGTGCCTCTGTCACCTTCAAGGAGTACATGAACCACCAGATATGGGGGCAATTTGGAGTTTCTAAGACACTGCTGTGGCTGAGACAACAATTTCACTAGAAAAGCTGCAAGCAGAATATACAGTATAGCTGCTGGTCCACTGCTGTGATGAGTGCACTGCTTGCAAGAGTCCTACTCCTCAGTTCCAAACCCCTCTTTAGTTGATTTAGGTAGGAGTGTCTATGGAGCGAATGGCTGTGGATATCTTCAGCCCCTTTCCAACTACAGATGCTAGGAATCTGTGTGCCTTTGATTACCATGGATTATTTTACAAAGTGGCTTATGGTGTATGCAGTCCTTGAACAGAGTGAGATTACCTGCACTAAGAGACTCACTGAAGAAACAGTCTGCTTTTTTGGTGTGCCAGGGGACCTGCACAGTGACTCCCAGTCCAAATTAATGAAATGGTCGTAAGAAAACTGAGCACTCGAAGAGAGGCCTGTGCAATAGCACTGATTCTTGCATCTGCTGGGAACAAAAGAAACAAGAACAGCATCAGGGCTGATTCAGCAAGACAAAGAAGTAGAAGTTGGTATTTAGCGCCAGGTTTGGGGCAGCTTCTAAAAAAGGGCAAGGCTGCCAGTTACATTGAGTATCCAAATGTGGCTTCTAAGGAAAGCAATCTACCTAAAAGAGCAACAAAATGAGTCCACTGGGTCAGTCCGGGCTGCTATGTACAGTAAACCCTGCTTTATTGCCTAACATTTTAGAGCAGGTTATACTTTATTTTTATTTTTTTTAACAACTGTGACCACTGGAGGCACTCAGCCAATCAGATAATGAGCTCATGCACCAGCCCTCCCATTCTGAAATTTAAAGACAAGTTTTAAATTTCCAAGTCTGGATAATATAGTACAGGTTTAATGGAGCCCCAGGCACATTTAAGTTGTTGGTGTCTTGTAGAAAATAATTCCGCTTCAGGAGCATTTGGTCCTCCAAACAGAAGTTGATCTTCAACTTTAGATCTTTAGAACTTTTTTCTCCTTCGGAGCTTCCTAATATGCAGGGTTAGTGTTTCTTTTTGACTGTAGAACACTTAGCGTTAGCTGGTGTGTTCACCATATGGGTCTGGAAGAGAGATGACCTCTGAGGTTTTGACCAGAATTTTTATCTTAGTGTCCAAAGCTGCGTCACCAGAAGGGCCATGACTCTCAAACTCCTTCCTGATATTACCAAGTGGCTGTTGAGCTTAAGAACCTCCCTAATGTGTTTCCTTTGATCCATTCCTTTTCTGGTGGAAGAGAACAACCTGGGTTTTCTCACCACTCCCAGGATGGATTGCCCATGGAAGAAGAGTGAACTTTGAGACAACATTTAGCATTTGAAGTAGGACAAGGTTCAACAGTGTCAGTCCTGGAGGGCCGCAGTGGCTGCAGGTTTTTGTTACAATCAAATTAATGAGAAGTCAGTTATTGCTGATTTAACCCTTACTGCTCAAGAAACATTTTTCTGCTTCATTTTAGTGGTCTCGCTGTTAGGATTTCTCACCCTTAATTGCTTATTTTAGTCTTAAACAGCTGCATTCACTATTTTGTATAGGTCCTTGCTAGCAATAATGTGAAAATGACAAAGGAGCTAACAGTTGTTCATCTAGCTTGCTTCTATTTACACTTGTGTAGATTCATCATGCGCTATCTGGTTTAATGAAATATTTACAAGGAAACCGGAAAGGAAAACAATCTGCAGCATAAGAATGATCTGGCATTGCATAATTTAAACACTAACAAGCTGTGAAATTAAATAAAATATGTCATTGGTATAGATTTGTTTCTAGTTAACCAACTCGGTTGGAACAAAAACCAGCAGCCCCTTCGGCTCTCCAGGTCCAACGTTGCTCATCACTGCAGTAGAACATACTCACCTTTTTTACCCACCGAATTGTGTCCCTAAAATAATTTTTTGTAACATTTAACTTAGATAATCAAAAGAAGTGCTGAGAAATTATTCTTTAGTAAAAAAAAACTCACCTGACACATGTTTGTGTTGTTCTGTTGCCTATGCAGTGACACATCACATGTCTGCGGCTTCCAGAATGGCAACTTCCTTATGCAACATACAAGCTGGCTTCCCAAAACATTTTATGGTGATCACACTTAACCCGTATTGCCATTCATGGCAGGCTTCGCTACATCACGCATGAGGTTTTACCACACAGAACCTTTAAATATTTAAGTATTGTCTGTCACATTACACACAAAATTTGTTTTGTACATTTGATAGAAATGTAAGTGTGCAGGGCAGCCTTAATCAATGACATTTACAAATCTCTGGTTCTTTAATTTAAACTTAAAGGTCAGGCGTCTAAGAAACAAGCCTGAATTGATTCCGGGGGGCTGCTAATAAATTAAATTTGCTGTTAATTAAGTGCCAAAACCCTCTTCAATGTTTCATCATTAGATGAGAAGCCTTTAGGCAGTTACAAATACTCGGTGGTTTTCTGATCATTTGTCATTTTGCTTTAATGGCCTCATCCTGGACAAAAACATTCCTTTCTCACCTAGCAAGTGTAGTATCTGAGGTTATCAATTTTTATTAATTCACAGTGAAATCATTCCTTAGAAATCATCAGCATTTTCTATTGGAAAAGGCGTGCTTAATGATTGTATTAAAAATGACTATATAGAATCTCTGTGATATTTCTAGGGCTGCCAATGATGTAGCAAGGAGTTATCAAGAAAAATGGCTCTCATTTTCCCTTCACATTACAAATGATAATCGTGTTGTTACCATAATGCTCCTTTACCTAAGGGCTGTTTGTATGTGTTGTTTGATTAAAGGACTAAAACTAATGTCAAGGTATATTAGGGGTTTTACATTTGTGAAAAGAATTGTCTTTTATAACCTCACATGGGATATAGGGAAATTAAAAAGATCACATCTAGTTTTCCTGAATATGTCATTATTGGATCAGGTATGTCATTGAATATATTCTGCAAACTTGATTTAATAGAAAGATAGATAGATAGATAGAATACTTATATGGGGAGTGGTTGTAGAAGTGGTCCGTATTAATGACAGGTTGGACTGATCTTGGAATACAGAGAAACTATATAAGAAAGGGCAGAGCAGGCTCTTTTTCCTTAGACGACTGCGTTCCTTTAATGTGGGTAGTGACATCCTTCACATCTTCTATAACTCTGTGATGGCCTGGGTGATTTTCTACACTGTGGTGTGCTGGGCTAGTAACATCACTTCAAAAGAGGCTCATCGAATCAACAAGCTAATTAAAAGGGCAGGCACAGTTATGGGACACACTCTGAACGCCCTGAAGGCCGTAGCAAAGTAGAGAGTGAAGACATTACCATATGAGTGCTATTATGGACAAACAATGCTACACATCCTCTCTCTGACACACTAACACTGAGGACTTTCAGCCAATGAATCATTCAGCAGACGTGAGTCAAGAAACCATACCGGTGCTCCTTTATACCAACGGCAATACGTCTGCATAACGCCTCACTGTGGCATACACTACTAAATCAGATGTTTTTCTTTCTTTTTCATTTTCTTCTTCTTTAGTCATTATGGTGTGTGAGTTCAGACCATAATGTGTGTGTTTTTATTTATCTATCTATTTATGTATTTATTTGTTTAAAGAGATTCTGTTAAAAGCCAGTTAAATTTCTCTCTGTCTGTCTATTAGCTGTGCTACCCATCTAAGAGGAATTGAAAACTCACTAATCAACGTAGACCTCAGTGTTAATGTTTGTAGTGCACCTTGCAATGCACATTTCTCTGTTATATGCCATTTGGTATGGGATTCGTAAAAGCAGTGTTAATATTTGTTATGTTTTAATGACAGAGACATAGCAGCTGGATGGACACATAGACACTTGTCCTTTAACTAATATGGATCTATCCATCTATCATATAGTACATTATCTATTTTTCAGTCTTTTATGCCTTATACAGTTGTTTTTTTACCTTTGCAGCTTCTTTTTCAACTCCTTACTAACCCACTGTAGAGTGTTTTCTTTCTTACTAATTCAGAATTTTGGGATGAGACTGAACCTGTACTGCATTATTTGGCTTTGAAGGTTTTTTTTTTTTTATAGAAGCTAAATAAGTAAATAATACTATTATATTTTAACAAACAATAACCCCATCTCAAATACACACCAGATTGGCTAAAAGTAAAAGTACTGCAACAGGTTATTAAGAATACAAAACATAATCCTGAGCGCTTCCCAAGCGGGGTGCTGGACTTGCGTGTCCACACCTACACTCCTTCAGACTGGCCTGTCACCAGATGGCTTAATAGACACATCCTTCGTCAGAATTCAGAGCAGATGGTGACCAGACGGTGGTTTAAAGCTGTTCTCCTGGAGCTATAAATCAGAAGTGCTGAACACTGTACCACTTGAATTAGCCAACATTTGCAAGGTATTTCAGTTATCTATATTGTAAGTTACATTTTTAGAGCTTTTAGAAGTTTTTCTTTATTAAGCATATTCTGATTTTCTCTAAAAGTCTTGAACCTCATGTGGTGAAAGAACCTACTCAATCAAATTAAAATTATTTGAAATGTGACTTTCATGCACTTTGTCATGATTCCCTGTGATATTTTAAAAAATACTTGTTACATATTGAAATAATATTCTGTTTAATATACATAATATACTGTAATGCCGTTTTGAATTTTTATGGGTGTTGCCATGTTGTTTATAGTTGCTGTGGCTTTCGCTGGGCAATGACAGTCACTCTGACCTGTGACATCATGGCAGCCATGATAGAAATGATGGCTAGAGATGTGCAAAAGAGCCAAGTTTTGATATGCAATCATTTTGACAAAAATGACAGTAAAGTTTATTTGCAGGCAATTTCCCAAATGTGAAACTTACGAAAGAGCCTTTAAAGGACTGAAAGTTCTTTTTTGGATGGAAAACAAGGAATACTACTTTCTAAAGCCTCATTCACATGTTCATGTTTAACTGTGTTCTTTTACGCCACTGTGTGAAGTACAGTATATAATCCATATCACAACATGAGTTGTTTTCATGTCTCTCATTCGCCAGGGAGGAGTGCAGTACGTGTTTTTAAAAATGTGACATGCTGCATATTTCCCACACTAAGACATACTAAAACGTACCATGGATACACAGCAAAAGTCAGTACACTGAAAGTCATGCAGGCTGCCAAGGCCCACTGCCTGCTCCCACCATTACCTAGCAACTGCCTTATGTGTATTTTCCACTAGAGACCTTTATTTAAATACTAAATGGCAGGGAGACACGTGGAATTCATGGATGGAAACGTTTCAACACAAGGACTAAATGACTTTCTTCTGTGAATGGCATGAATTTTGCTTGAGGCAAACTGCAAATACAATTCTGCAAGAATTGTTTAATGGTGGCGTTTCTGGATTTTCTAAATGCTCACAACTGCTTGTGTTCTTCTTTTGCTTCTTGAATTTAGATTTAGGATTCTGGTTTGACTGAGTAAGATTTGCATCCCTCTTTTTAGTTCTGGTATCACAGTATTCTCACCTCCCATTCAGACTTTTTTTCCCTGCTGTCTGATGATTCTTCCTGTTTAGACACTTTCAGCTCCTGGTCCATCTGCATTTGGCATTTGTTGGACAAGCCTTTTCTTCTTTAAGCAAGGTTTCCATTTTCTATGAAGTAAAATAGAGGACATCTTCTGCCTTTATTTTCATACATATAACAATATATGTGTGTGTGTGTTGTTTTTAAATATATACATATACTGTATACACCTGCGTGTGAACATATATATTGTAATGGGCGGCCTCGGCCATTACCCGGCGGGGACGCTAGCTGGATGGAAGGACTGGGGGTGAGAGCATCGGCAGGCCACCACCTCCCCTGGGATGCTAGAGGGCAGTCCTCCTGGCTGACTGTGGCACCATGGATTCCTGCAGAGTTTGGTACAGCCCTGTTGGGTTCTGTGGGGGCCGCCAAGAGGGAGCTGCAGAGCCCTACAGTGGACTTCCACCACACATGTGAGTGATTCCAGGTAATGCTGATGAGCCACATGGAGCACTCCCAGGACCTGAATAAAAGGAGCCGCCTCACTCCATTCGGGGAGGCAGAGTCGGGAGGAGGTGGACAAAGCTTGAGAGGAGAGGAGAGAGAAAGAGAAAGAGAAGAAAGAAAAAGGACTGTGCTTTGGTCTTGTGGACATTGTGTTCTTGTTGGGAGTGAAGAAACTGCTTCCCCACCTGTAAATAAAGGTGTGCTGTGTGGCAAAACTTGTGTCCTGTCTGTTTGTGTCAGGTTAGGGCAGCTATATGTGCTCCGTTGGTCCACAATATATATATATATATATATATATATATATAAAACTAGGTGTCTCCCGCGGCTCCACCCACAGACTAGTGAAACAGGACAAGCATTAAAAAACTATTTAAAAAAAATGTATTAATTCTAGCGAAGCAGAAGGTAAGTACGCTCCAATGTCAAATGTTCTGACAGGAAAGCATCCCCCATGTGGGGAGAAAAGCATGTTGTCACGATATCTTTGGCAATGAGTAGCTACCGTCTAAAAAACATGTAGCTCTGATGTCTCTTTCAAAAACATGAAACGTTATTCCTCAACAATCTGTAGATGGTAATGTCTGTTGAACAAGCGGAGGCAAGGTGCACGCTAACACGTGGCGAGACGTAGACCAACTCGAGTAGAGGCTGGCTAGTGAATGAGGAAGGCCCCGCCCCCCTGCTCTCGGTCTACAGCCACTCAGTTGGATTTGCATAAATACCTCGTTACCGCAAGCGAGCTATGGTACTTAGCGGGATGAGAGAAGTTGCAAAATCAACCGGAAAGTTCAAGCAAATTATAGAAAACAACCAGATCTAAATCTGTTAAGAAATTCTCTCGTGAATAGCGGACAGATATATATATATATATATATATACAGTGCATCCAGAAAGTATTCACAGCGCATCACTTTTTCCACATTTTGTTATGTTGCAGCCTTATTCCAAAATGGATTAAATTCATTTTTTTCCTCAGAATTCTACACACAACACCCCATAATGACAACGTGAAAAAAGTTTACTTGAGATTTTTGCAAATTTATTAAAAATAAAAAAACTGAGAAAGCACATGTACATAAGTATTCACAGCCTTTGCCATGAAGCTCAAAATTGAGCTCAGGTGCATCCTGTTTCCCCTGATCATCCTTGAGATGTTTCTGCAGCTTAATTGGAGTCCACCTGTGGTAAATTCAGTTGATTGGACATGATTTGGAAAGGCACACACCTGTCTACATAAGGTCCCACAGTTGACAGTTCATGTCAGAGCACAAACCAAGCATGAAGTCAAAGGAATTGTCTGTAGACCTCCGAGACAGGAGGCACAAATCTGGGAAAGGTTACAGAAAAATTTCTGCTGCTTTGAAGGTCTCAATGAGCACAGTGGCCTCCATCATCTGTAAGTGGAAGAAGTTTGAAACCACCAGGACTCTTCCTAGAGCTGGCCGGCCATCTAAACTGAGTGATCAGGGGAGAAGGGCCTTAGTCAGGGAGGTGACCAAGAACCCGATGATCACTCTGTCAGAGCTCCAGAGGTCCTCTTTGGAGAGAGGAGAACCTTCCAGAAGGACAACCATCTCTGCAGCAATCCACCAATCAGGCCTGTATGGTAGAGTGGCCAGACGGAAGCCACTCCTTAGTAAAAGGAACATGGCAGCCCGCCTGGAGTTTGCCAAAAGGCACCTGAAGGACTCTCAGACCATGAGAAAGAAAATCCTCTGGTCTGATGAGACAAAGATTGAACTCTTTGGTGTGAATGCCAGGCGTCACGTTTGGAGGAAACCAGGCACCGCTCATCTCCAGGCCAATACCATCCCTACAGTGAAGCATGGTGGTGGCAGCATCATGCTGTGGGGATGTTTTTCAGTGGCAGGAACTGGGAGACTAGTCAGGATAAAGGGAAAGATGACTGCAGCAATGTACAGAGACATCCTGGATGAAAACCTGCTCCAGAGCGCTCTTGACCTCAGACTGGTGCAACGGTTCATCTTTCAACAGGACAACGACCCTAAGCACACAGCCAAGATATTGTGAGCTGCGAAGCTGATCGCACCCCCAGAAGTTACAGACGCCCCTGGGAAAACCCCTAAGAAACATGGACAGATTACCTTCACATTCCTCCTTTCCCTTCTAGCCGGCTCTGTCGCGTAATATGCCTCTCGCGCGGTGCTCCGCCTTCTTAAAAAGCCTGCACGGGCTTCTCTCAGTTTGTTAAATTGATTGCTTGCTTCTCCTTATCTCTCTCTCAGACATTCTCTGCTCCTGCCGGAAGTGTCATCTCTGACTTGTCATGGAGCACGTTTAAACTTTTGAAAAAAAGACAAATGTTTGTTTGCAGTGCTTTGAATAAAGTTCCTTTTTTTCTACAACCTCCTGTGTCTCTGTGCAAATCTGTGTCCCAAGCGTGACTAGTGGTACCAGGAGTGGCTTCAGGACAACTCTGTGAATGTCCTTGAGTGGCCTATTCAGAGCCCAGACTTGAATCCGATTGAACATCTCTGGAGAGATCTTAAAATGGCTGTGCACTGACGCTTTGCATCCAACCTGATGGAGCTTGAGAGGTGCTGCAAAGAGGAATGGGTGAAACTGGCCAAGGATAGGTGTGCCAAGCTTGTGGCATCATATTCAAAAAGACTTGAGGCTGTAATTGCTGCCAAAGGTGCATCGGCAAAGTATTGAGCAAAGGCTGTGAATACTTATGTACATGTGATTTCTCAGTTTTTTTATTTTTAATAAATTTGCAAAAACCTCAAGTAAAGTTTTTCACGTTGTCATTATGGGGTGTTGTGTGTAGAATTCTGAGGAAAAAAAATGAATTTAATCCATTTTGGAGTACTAGGGTGTTGTACCGTGTTAGCCATTATGAATGTAGAGAAAAGCCAAGCAAAATGACACCTTTTATTGGCTAACTAAAAAGATTACAATATGCAAGCTTTCGATCTTGCCTGAAGGAGGGGCCTGAGTTGCCTCGAAAGCTTGCATATTGTAATCTTTTTAGTTAGCCAATAAAAGGTGTCATTTTGCTTGGCTTTTCTCTACATCCATTTTGGAATAAGGCTGTAACATAACAAAATGTGGAAAAAGTGATGCGCTGTGAATACTTTCCAGATGCACTGTATGTATGTGTATGTATATATATATATTTATATATATATATATATATATAATATTTACACAGTGAATGTTTTATTTATTTATTTCTTTTATTTTAAAAATTTATTTTGTCACAGAAAACACAGGTTGGCTGGCATCCCGGACAGGATCAATATTGCTTTCCTGGTTGGGATGCCTTTGGGAGGCCATGATATTGAAAGGACAGAGAAAACGAGAAGGGTCTAGCTGCAGCTAGCAATACCTATGGCATAAATCAGGTAATGCCCACAATGTCAGTCACAAAACGCCCTTTGACTCAGATAACCCTCCTACAACCCTAATCTTAACCATAGTGTAATGGGGCCCTAATGTTAATCATAGTCTAATGTGATGGGTGTTACGTGACTAAAGTTGAGGGCGTTTCGTGATATTGGGGCATTTCATGATTGACCTCGTAGGTACTGCAGTCTGCAATTACACTTTGTTGGAGAAAACTGCCTCTTGGGGCCATGTAATCCCCCCATACTCTGGGGGGCAGCATCCCCTCTGGTGGAGTTCCTATTTGTCCACCTGAATTATCACCTGAAAATCAATGGTACAGAAGCTCTGATACACACAATTAAAAAAACATTATGGCATAGCCCTTACATACGTGAAAATGTCTTGTACAAGACAGGATACCCAAAGTGCACTTATTTAAAATCTAACTTTGTCTATTATGTACATGATAAAACAAATGTGCATTTATGTTTTGTTATTTCTACAGAAACCAATCGCGCTAGTGCTAACACTCCAAAAGAAGTGCAGATCACGCCATGCTAACGCTGGCTCCTAGTTGGTTCAAATGGAGAGAAGCAAATTCTAGCAGGATTTTGCATCGCCAGGGAGGCTGAGGACTGCGGCTGGCATGACCTTTGAAACCGCAAACAAACCTCAAGCGCTGGTGTTATCTTATCCTCCAGAATTTCAGTGTTTCTCAATGAAAATGCAGACACTTTTATTGTTTGTGAAAATCTGCCCAGATGCTTATTTTACTAGCGAGAAAGAGGACTAGTCCTGATAAAAGAGAACGTATGGTAACCACATCTTTAAGGCACAATATTTTGTTACCAATAAGGTTATCTGTAGTTTAAAAATGTGTGAAATTAGTTTTAATGTTCAATTGATTTAAAATGGTAGTCAGAACTAAAAACCGAGCAAGAGTTGATCGATTGTGCAGATGTTCTTTATAAGGTGGCAAAAAAGAGATTAAAATAGATTTAAAAAAAAAAATAGATTAAATAAGATGATGGCAGCAGTGGCAAAAATAGCCACATTCACCAGTGTGAATGACGTTACAAATCAAGTTATGAAACAGAAACAAAAGTTAATATCTGGAGAACTAAGCCTTTGTAGACCCTGGTAGTTCTGCCAAGGACCATTCATGCATTCAGCTAAAACCAGTTAAATGATTAATTGCAAAGTTTTTCCTCCAGAAATGTGTGAGACTTGCTAATTGTAAGAAAAAAAATCCATTAATTTGAACTCTATGACTGATTCTACTAGTCATCGACTACTCATTCCTTGAGCTGGTCAAATGAAGCACAGGATTTTTTTGGAGGAACATCGCTAAAGGCCTGATGAAGTGGAACTTGGAATAATCAATCTCCTCACAACATCTTCATGAGCTTCAGAACTTGGGTCCATATGCTTTCTTCTCTAGGGAACTTTCTCCAGTTTGTGACAAGTAGGGGGCAAAACAGCACCCCCAAAGCCCACTCCCACCCTCATAAACAGTACTGGGTTCAAAACGCACACTCTAAATGAACAAAGTACCTTTTACAGGCCTCTTCTCACTGAAGCACTGCATTGCAACACAACACGGTACACTCCTCTCTCTGTCCTCTCTCCTTCCAGGTGAGTGTTGTCCACTCCTCTCCCGACGCCGACTCCACCTGAGTGAGGCACAGCTGCTCTTCTTGTACAATAACTGGAAGTATTTCCTGGACCAGACCAGTGTCTATAGGAAATCCTTCCAGGTCAGGTGGAAGCCCCACAATGTAAGGGGGCACAAATACCTGCAGCACCCCCAGAACCAAACAGGGCCGTTCCCAGGATGCCATGCAGGTGTTTGTATGGGTACCATAGCCCAGGGATGCTGCCACCTAGTGTCTCGGGAGAGTGAATAATCCCCATACGTTACCTCCCTTCCAGTATTGTGGCTTCCCAGCCAGGTAGGTATCCTTCACTGAGCTCTTCTACCTTCTGTAAATCTCCTTCTTGAGGCAGAAAGCGACCTGCCTTCCTTCTTGTCCAGTTACTGGCTTGGACTCTCTAAGTAACCTTGAACCATTCCAGCCATGATGTCGTTAGCTGTTAAATGGAGATATTACTTAGAGAGATCTGCTTGCTAATTGTGTTTCATTTCACTAGTCATAAAAAAGCTCTTATTTTCAAACTTGACACTTGACGCAGGACAAGCATGTTGATGTGTTTCTAAGAGGGTTTACTTTTGTACTTCTATTAGACATCATACAGAAATGCTGGAGGTCACATTTTGTTGTGATTGTATTACTTTTGATAAAATCATGTTGTTTCCTTCTTAAAGTTTATCACCACCATTCAAGTCCTTGCAAAAATGAGAATAGGCGGCTTATTATTGTACGTTGTAATCAACTCTCCAGTAAAGAGCGACCTGATTTGTTCTGCTTATGTCTGCGGAGAGCAGGTTTTCTTTCCTGCCTTTACCTGTGGCATTTTCTGAATGAATGCCAAGGAGGGGCCATCTCGGAACGTTAGCATTACCTTATCTAGCTAATATATTTTGCTAATGTCTAGTCAAGTGTTCTGGTTTACACATCGCTTGTGTGTCACCACAAATCTGTCAAGCAATGGGATGCTGGAACCTGGATTGTCTCGATTGGCATCAGATCTTTGTGATACCCTCGTCTGACCAAAATACAGCAATATAAAATGAAATGCCAAGCAAGCTGAGGGCCTCCTAAACACCCGTTGTCCAGGAAATCATTTTGGCTATGAGCTGTCTAAACTAATATGGCAACATGGCAAAGAACAAGGACAGAACACCAGCAGCAGTACCATCTACTGCTGGACAATGTGGTGCCCGTATTCTCCATACCCTAACTCTTTCTGCACCCAGACTTTGTGCTTTATTTTTAAATATAATTTATACCATTCTCAATCCCCTTAATCAAGCTTGGGGGCACTGGGGGGTGCACAGTACTGGGCATAAGGCAGAGAGCAGTCATAGATGAGGCGCAGGCCCACTCACATCTACTGCCATGAATTAGAGTTGTTATATGAATGGATACATTCTGGGCAAGTTTCTTTTCATTTCTCATTGTTGTTGACAAATAATACTGTGATTTTCACATAATCATAATGATATTTTGTTGTTGTTGTTATTGCTGATGGGCACCACCCTTTTTTCATTGCCACAGCTGTATTGTTTAGGGTTTTGACACCTGCTGCCGCCCATGTGGTGGGTGAGGTTACCAGTCAGCAGGTAGTTAAGATGTCAGCACGGTAATTTAGAGGAATAAGTCTTGCATTTAAAACTCATTGAAACAAATTTTTGACTAGCAATACCAACCCGGAAAGACAAATCAATAGGATTTAGACATCTTGTTTTGAATTTTGACTTTTAAAGATTTTTTTTAGCTATGGCGATCAGTACTTTTGACTTGGCCCTGTATTGTGATCTCATGCCGGTCTCTAGAGAACATGTTACTCTGCTGCATCTTCTTCTCCAGGTCCATTTCGGTTTTCTTTTTGAGCAGGAGCCTCACAAGTACAACTCTGCAGTTACCAGTTAACCTAAACTGCATGTGCTGGGGGATCTGGAAGGAAAACCGATGGAGAAACTGCACATAGGCAGGATTTAGGCACAAAAAGCTGGATTTGTGAAACAAGGATCCAAATTGGTTTTGGTGGACAACGTTATATATACATATACACACACACACACACTATATACAGACTATATATCTTCATCTATACCGATCTATCAATGGGTGCAGGCTTTTATTCCAACCCAAATGCTTCATGGGAAGTCCTTTATTGCTGGTGAAGCACTTAGAATTAGATTAGAAAGCCTTTATTGCCATTGTACCAGTACAATGAAATTGTAAAAGCTACACCTGTAAACAGTGCAAGTGCAGCAAACATCAAACAAACAATATAAAAAGCACCCATCCCATAGCAAATAAATACCATACTCAAATAAATAAGGGGCAGAAATTATAATCCACTTATCATCATACATACTGGAAAAAATAATTCTAACAGTTCTAGGAGTTTTTAAAATTTCAAATTCTGACGGCCCAAGGATAAAACTCTCTCCAAATCTTTTTGTTCTGCTTTTAAAGCTCATCACTTCTTGCTCAAGTGAAGTTTTCTGCTTCATTTTAGTGGTCTCACTTGTTAAGGTTCCCCACCCTTAATTGCTTATTTCAGTCTTAAACAGCCACTGTCACGGTTTCGAACGGCTCCTCACTAGCAATAAGATGCAAATGACAAAGGAGCCAGCAGCTCTCCATCCCGCTTGCTTCAGTTTACACCTGAGTGGATTCATCGAGACGGTTACTTTAAAATGAGTTCATCAAGAACACGGGGACACAGTTGGAAACTTGTTCAGGGTAAATTTTGTACAAACATTAGTAAGTTTTTCTTTACAAAGAGAACCATAGACACTTGGAATAAGCTACCAAGTAGTGTGGTAGACAGTAAGACTTTAGGGATTTTCGAAACTCGACTTGATGTTATTTTAGAAGAATTAAGTGGATAGGACCTGCGAGCTTTGTTGGACTCAATGGCCTGTTCTCGTCTCGATTTCTCGATTGTTCTATTGTGCTAATCATTAGCTCTCTGTTTTAATAACATATTCAAAGGGAAAATGAAGTGAAACAAGAGCAGGACTGAGAACTACTCATTGGTTTTAGACTTCAGATGATTTGGATGATATCCTTGGAAAGAAAAAACAAATTTCAATGATATAAAAATGACCCGACATTACAGAGTTACAACACTATACAAGCCATGCAATGAAACAAGACTTGTTATTGGCAAGGACTGTTTGCTACTTAAGCAACTGGGTTGAAACCAAAACCTGCAGGCACTGCGACCCTCCAGGACCACCTTTGCTCAGCCCTGTGCTATAGTGCATCAGTATGTCCAGCAGGGGGCAAATGCGCTCTTTTACAATTGAAGATGTGAGTTCCAAAATGTGCTAATTACACCTTTTGGTAAAATTTAGTGAACACGTGATTGTGACTTTTCATGCAGTTGGTCATGCGCCGAAAATATGTTTGAGCTTCAAAACCTGCTAATTGCAACAGTGTAGCGCTATAGTTTTAGGGATTTAGTTTCAAAATCTGCTAAGTACGGACCCAGATTAATTCCAAAATCTGTTACGTAGGGCAGCCACTCAGCGCCTCACAAAGGTTCGAGTAACACAAGTTTCTAGCACTAATGTCGAGATCAAGACGACGTACTCGAGGGAATTTTACAGCCACTCTATTGTGAAATGTGGCAGCAAAATAAAGAACGTTTCACCAACTGTACTGCCACTTCACTGCTGTGTCAATCCTGCAAAGGCTAAGGATGTGAAAATGCTCTTAAGCAAAATGGGAGCCAACATTGATGATTCAGAGACACTCAAACAGTTTAAAAGCCCCATCAAAGTAAAGGCCAGCCAAAACATTGAAACAGTTGCTGAGAGCGATATGGAAATGGATGACGATGAAGATATAGACTATTAACGTCTCGAGATTTGACATCCGTTCTGTAAATAAACGTTTTGGATTTTAGGTTTCTCAAACTTGCCACGTACTAATCAGTAAATGAATACTTTTGAAGAGTTTTTCAAGTATTTTTGTTAGGACACTAGTTAGAAAACAAAGAACTTCACAAAAATAAGTCTTAATATTTCTTGATCAGCTTGGGTAAAGATGAAACTTTCTTACAGTAAATCTAAAACGTAACCTTTGGTTAGCGCCAAAACCTGCTAAATATACATTTTTTTTCATTTATTTCCAAAAAATTTAAAAAAATCAGATTTCTCATCTATACTGTAAACAACATTCAACAAATAGAAGTTTCAAAATTTGATTGTAATTTCTTGAAATTTATTTTCCTATTTATCTCCAAATGTATCTTTTGCATTTAGCGGATTTTAGATCTGAGCTCTTCAATTGCAGCCATACTACAGAAAATAAAGCCCTACCCAGATACCACAGTGGAGATATTAAGACAAGAAAGTATGGTGGAAAAAAAAGAAGATACATTTGACTTGTTTTTAAAATTGATGTTCACTCCCCTTTATAAAACACTTGAAAAGAAGCCCATAGGATCATACAATTGTTTTACGGCTCTTCGAGGAAGTCTTTGATGACTAGATGTCCATCTTCATTGAAGTTGCAGCCATTTTGTTAAGCCAGCTAGAAGGGGATGTCTGCAGGGTGTAGGTTAAGGAGGATTTAGCTTTGTAAGGCTGTGCCAGTCTTTTAGACCCTTATGACCAATCAGGTCGATCAAGACTGGCCATGCTTTCAGCAGACTACCTTCTTACGTCCATTAACTAGCTGCGGACCATTACTACACACAGTAATACCTGTGCAGATAACCAATACTACATATGGCTACCAATACCACACCTTCTAAAGCTCCTTCATCTCTAATGCTCAAATTGTTACCACTAGCAGGAACAGTCCTGTGCTTGTGGCCTCAGTTAGCAAGTCTTATTTATGTATTAGACTACCGTACATTGCTGAAATGTAATTTAGAAACACCACATAAGCACATTAAAAGCAGGCAGGCTTACAGACTGCAGTGTGGCATTGCTCGCTGGGTACAGTCAGTCCGCCCCACACCCTGTCACTCCTTAAACGGACCAACGCACTTGGGTGTGAGCGGCTCCATCCAGCACCGCCTGACACTACAGCTACAAAGCGAAAGATAAGCCTCAGTGCTGCTCACTCTAGAAAATGTTTGCATGAGGACAAGAAAGGATTTTGGGCAGGTAGGGTGGCTTGTTATTCCTGCCAGGCCAGTAACTCCTTCCTGCACTTGATAGTTAAAATTATTTGCAATTAGTGTTGTTATTTACACTGCCATGTTATGCAAGCCTTCCGCCATCCACTCGGAGCGTTTAAGATTGTGAAAATATCTGAAAAAGAAGACACAGCTTGCCTTGAGGGCCAGATTAAGTTTGATGTTGAGCAGATGTTGGAGATACATCTTTCCTTTATTGTGGTAATAGCAGACGTGATCAAGACCAGGAAATATTGTATTTTCTGTAAATAGCTGG
The DNA here is from genome assembly GCF_900747795.2 of Erpetoichthys calabaricus. Lineage (NCBI taxonomy): Eukaryota > Metazoa > Chordata > Cladistia > Polypteriformes > Polypteridae > Erpetoichthys > Erpetoichthys calabaricus. The sequence continues at coordinate 247,240,677 of NC_041394.2, forward strand.
AATGGGGGTGTAAAGTAATGACATTCATTTGCTGTCTAAATTTTACACAGTACAAACTCAAAGGTGTACAGCATGAGGAGCAGCTCATCGAGTGGTTACCAAAGCTTTGTAATCCAAGTCAGGGTCCACGCTGCAGTGGCAGTATATACACCATAACACTAAAAAAAATAACCATACGTATCCTTTCAGAAACAAAGAAATCAAAAAAAAAAAGCATAAAGCAGTTTCTTGAGCAATAATTGGCTCTGAATTAAGACGTTGGGATGAAACAAAAACTCCAAGTCCCTGATTCAGAGTCACCAATTCACAGAAGATGTAGAAGAAACCCCCAACAGACAAACAGGGTGAACATGCAAGCCGCACACCCACATTTGGCTGGGTGGCACAGTGGTTAGTATCACCATTTTACAGCTCCAAGACGACCGGTATTTAGAGTTATGGAGGGTATAACCTGGGCAAACAAATTCATGAATAAAACTACTTTTGACCCCCAAAATCATATATTAAAACCAAGAGAGAGATGTTCGGGACATGCACTGATACAGCACAATGCTGCACCCACCACACGACGAACCACCTCAGGATCCCAAATTAGGACCCGACCGCAGCCTTGCACCGGGTGACCACTCCCAGATATTCTGCTCATGCATTGGCGATTGCATCATTTTGATTTTAGCTTGTGCCTCCTTATGGTAAGTTAGCGAATTCTGCATGACAAGCTTTTATGAGTGAATTAAGTTGATTATCATTAACACAAGGCCAACGATCCTCAACTTCTTGTAGTGACTTCACACTACTCATCACACACAATGCCTGCTGAACGTAGAATTTCAGTCAGCAAAGCCATCACAGCCTTGGGAGATTTCTTAGAATCTCAGCACTGGGCTTGGACCCAGCATAAAAAGAAAGAATCAGTAATGGATTCCACCCACTGAATCAAATTACAGGGAGTATAGGTCCACCGACTAATCGCTCGGCCTCCTTTTTTTAAACTGAGAGATGCCAGTGTGTCCAGTGACATTTTTTTTTTTTTTTTTGCAGTCCAAAAATAAGCCAAACGAATGTATCAGGCTGTGCCTTCCAAAACGCAGCATTTACTTATATAGCACACTTTGATACAAACGGTGTAGCTCAACCTGCTTTACAAGATGGAAAACGTTTATAAAAAACAAAAATAAGATTATTCTGTGTTGCTGAGTATTGCTAAAGCAAGGTCAGCTGACCAGGAGGACAGAAAAAACAAGAAACTGCAGATGGACTGGGGGAAAAAAAACAAAACAAAACAATAACATTTTGCAGGTTTTCCAAGGCTCTGGTCTCGCCACGATTGTGCCCTTTGATAAGCTCTAACTCACCATAAGAAAGTGGGTGGATGGATAGCCCCCTCTCTTTCTAAATATACTTCTGTTAACCCTGTAACAAGCGTGGCCAATGCTGTGCAGCACAGGGGCTACAGTACTGGAACTTAAAACACCAGCTTACTGGTTTAGTTCCGACAGCCAACTCGCGGTGTCACTTAACAGGACTTGTGCCACAGCAGTGCGCACTGATGAAGCGCCTTAGACGGTGGTAGCTATAGAATGGTGATAGTTCAGAGTCGTTTATTAAAACAAAAGAAAATCTGTACCCTCTGCAGACTGCACTTCCCCAGTAAGTATTTGCTCACATTACATCACTGGCACCCTGGCAATTGCCCATCTTTGGTCAGCTGTGTCATACATACCTGTAGTTGAACTTTCACCTTTTCCAGGGCTGGCTCCAGAGACATGAAGTCACTGCTGTCTACTAAGACACTTCAGAAAAATGTCATTAGATCTCAAAAAAGCAGAAACAAAGAGAAAAAACAAAACAGATCAAGCACCAAGACCAATAGAATGAATATCCACTTACATTTAACTTGAGTGGTCCAGACATGGGTTGTTCATTAACAGCCTTTTAGGAATGAAAACATGCAAATGTGTAGCCTTTTTATTTCAATAAATGACTCTCAAACTTAATTAGTAAATCCAAAAGCAGAGGCGCTGAATGCTAACTTAAACCTCAGAGTAATGGCGAGTCTGAGGATATGAAACAAGCCAGCCTCTCTCAATAGAAAAAAAAAATCTACAAATGTTATCAGGCTCAAACTGCTTGCCCCCAAATGCCACCTCAGCACTGCTAAAGACTGTAATGGCTGCGTCTGTAGTTCATGTAGTGAACTTGTCAGAGTACAAAGACACCGAATGTCACCAATACGCAAAGATTCAACTCACACTTTAACAGACTGTACAATGCTCAGATATTAAATGAATTAAGCCAGTCCCATAATGTAGAAAAAGTGACACATAAAGACAACTCAAATTTATTTTGTAAGAAAATGCTGATTTTGTGATGAATTCTGAATTTACATGCATGGAGCAGAATACAAATACAATTTAAATGAAGGGTGAATAATCCACCATTTAAAAAAAAAAAACTAATTTAAACAAAGTTCATTTCACATACAGTACTTCACCCCAATCAAATTTTTGTTCTCATCCGAGCCCAAGCAGCGTGTGCACCAGCAAATGAATTAGCAGCTCCGTGTCAGCCAGCACTTCAGAGGCAGAATGTGAACTGGCAACACCAGGACCCATCGCCCCACGACTTCAGTGTATTCATTCAAATGCCAGACACCATCCGTAAAAAAGACAGCCGTGCAGATACCTGAAGGGAGACTGGGCTTAAATTGCATTCAATAATTTTGTTTGTTCTAACTAGAACATGTTTGTGGTAAGCAAGTCGGTGAAGTAGAAAGATCATAAAAGTGATCAAGACACACATATGAACAACTACAGCTGTTCTGCTCAATGATAAAATGATATATATTTTATTAAAGCTTGAGCTTATCCTTACACTGTGCTGGCAGCAAAACTCAGCTAAAGAGTTTGTGTGTTTCGGCAGATTTAACCTTCACAGGATGAAGTCAGATCATGTAATGAGATCCAGTTAGTACAAGGAAAAACTTAAGATCTATTAATGACAAAGATCAATTGCATTTGAATTTTTTTCTACATAACACTAAAGCAGCGATTCAAATACACTTGTATGTATATAGGCATAGACGATACAGTATATATATTTGGGTCTTCCCAGAGTTTATAAATGTCACAGTCTTTCTACTTTGGTGGAAGCACCTTATTGTCATTGCACCTTAAATTTTTTTTTTTTTTTTTTAATCCCAGCATGTGATAAAAAGTATAAAGAAATAAAGCCGTAATTGCCACTGTATAACAATTTTTTTCAAAAAAGTGGCTGATACAGTATAAAGTTAACAGTAAATTCCAAAAATTAAATAATTAATGAACTACATAATTGTAAGATGTTTGTTGTGCAAAATACATAATTATATGAATAGGCCTTCAAATAAACATATTCTTGCCATAGCTCTTCTTATTGGAGACCCCTAAATTTCATGCTACAAAGTTCACAACAGCTTGAACACCAATGGCATTTCTCAGGAAATGCGCTAGGAGAAAACCTACAGCATCTAGCCTTCCGGGGAAAATTTAGAGTTGTGCAACAGGTCCATTCATTGGTTAAAATCCAAAATGTCACCATGAAGCATGTCATGAAGAGCTCCTCACAAGTCCAAGTTTCCTCAAAGCTTCTTTTCTGGACTCTTCAGAGTCTCGGCCAGAAAACTGAACTGTAATTCCCAAAGGACGAAAACCAGATGGTCTAGAAGAAGATCTTCTTACCTCTGATGATGGTGTGTCTGCTTTTCTTTCATGAAAACTTTTGGTTGCAAAAGAACGCACATTCCCATTTTCTGGTGAGCTACCAACTGGCTTAAAGGAGACAGATTTCCACAGACGATTGGCTGATGTTGCTTTGGGTTCAGTTTCTCTGTGTGGATATGCATCAGTCACAGTTTCATTTGTACTTATATCTGTTTGAGAAGATGAAACTTTGGATATATGTTCAGACTCTATGAGACAATCCTCTGGCCTACTTAAGTTAGGAGTTGAACCTTTGAAGGATATATTTCTTCTTAGAATATTCTCTAGACTCTCATCCTCATTTAATGGAGTAAACATTGTATCATGAAGGTTGGCAAGTACTTGGGCTCTGCGTTCTGGCACATTTACCGCAGCTCTTGCTATGGTGTCAATGACTTTTTTTGGACATGCATTGAGATTAATGTTGCCAGGTAACTTCAGCAATTTATGATCAGGATTGTCGGAATGTTTCCCAGAAAGGAAGAGAAATTTATTATCTAAACTCCTCTTTCTTTCATCAAACTTTGAGCTTGAAGGCGACTCCCTATTGACAGACTGTGTGCGGGCAATCTTCTGGGCCACAATGACAGGGGTCGGGACTGAACCTATAGGATGGAAGTTACTAAAGGAATTCTGTCTCTGGACCTTCTGGACATCACCGTCTTCTTCTGAACGTGGAGAAGGAAGAGGGGAGCAAGAAGACGAAGACAAGGTCTTTGTCATAGGTGGTTTCGCGTTGATCTCTTCTACCCAGCTGGAACCAGTATCATCTGTTTTGTAAGTAAAAGAAATTTGAATGATCATAAAATCAAAAAATATATCAGGACTAACTAAAAACCATTTCCTCTAAACTTAGTTAGAAACATATTCTTATAAAATACAATTAATGCTTCATTTGTACAAAATCCTCAACAGAAAAACATTGCAAATGTTTAAAAAAAAAAACAAAAAAAAAAAAAAAAACAAAAAAGGGATAGATAAACACAGATAGTGAAATTCATTTTTTTATGAAGGGTTGCCATAATATTCTTATCCCTACTTAATCCAGTTCAAGGTTGAGGAGGCCAAAGCCTATCCTGGTAGCTTTGGATGCAAGGCAAGGACTGCCTCTGAAGCTCCAGTGCATTGCAATGTCCACTCCTCTCCCACACATACACAGCCAGTTTAGAACACTCACATACATACGAGGATGACATACAAACTCGGGAAGCTAGGCAGCAGCACTAACCACTGCGACACTGATCTGCCCTTATTAACAGTCAGTGGTAGTCAAACTATATGGGATTTGAACCATACAGCAGCAAAGATACAGGTCAATACAAACACTTTTAATGATCTTACTTTAATATTATAATCATTGCAATAATAAAAATGCACAAAAAGGAAGAAATTGAAATTTTAAAGCTAAGCTAGAACAGGTCAATCCCATCATTTAAGAATGCACAAGTAAAAAAAAAAAAAAGTGAATTCACAGAGTTGTGTGCAATACCTTTGGAAAATGGAGAATTGCTTACAAAAGGTTTACTTTCCAAATTGATTTGGTTTTTTTGCACCAGGTCTATGATGTCTTCTTGCTCTTCAATACTCTGTGTGTGAGGAAGTCCAGCAGTATCAGCTTCATCAAGAGAGCTAGTAGATAGCTGGACAATCTCAGCTTCGTCATCATGATCAAAAGAATCTATGGTGGTCTCAAAAAACATCAGACATTCTTTTTCTTCATGCGACAGAAACTGAAAGCTGTTATCATCATGATCCTGGAAGCGGTATAGAGGGAAAAGAAAATCAAGTTATACTTCACAGTGGGTTCGGCAACGTGCTGTAGTCAGTGCATGCTCCCAACCTCCTCCTCCTCACAGAAGAGAAAAAAGAACTTAATGAACTGGACAATGAAGAAGTAACTCTGTAACAGTCTTTACAGCACAATGGCATCTTCAGTCAAGTGACCACAGCTGACTAGTCCAGATCAAGAGGATGCTACAACACATCAGGTCCCTTCAAATAGTACTACATCTGAACTCCAGCCCTGCAGCAAAGTACTGAAAGATACTGATGCAAATAATATGATACAGTCGGGTGACAATGCTTATTATTTTAAATTAGCAAAATACCCGCACTTCGCAGCGGAGAAGTAGTGTGTTAAAGAGGTTATGTAAACATACACATATATATATATATATACACACACATATATATATATATATATATATATATATATATATATATATACACACACATATACATACAGTCCTGATCAAAAGTTTAAGACCACTTGAAAAATGGCAAAAAAATCATATTTTGCATGGTTGGATCTTAACAAGGTTCCAAGTACAGCTTCAACATGCAACAAGAAGAAATGGGAGTGAGACAAAACATTTGTTGAGCATGCAATTTAATGAAAACGACGATTAAACTGATTTTTTGCCATTTTTCAAGTGGTCTTAAACTTTTGATCAGGCCTACCTACCTACCTACCTACATACCTACATACATTGCATTGTAACACGGGCTGTGATTGTTACATGGGAGGGAGACGACAAATCACAGCTTCCCGCTTTCTAATCGGGCCTGTGATTGGTGCTTTGACGGATGCCCACATCCCACAGTATCTCCCCTTAGGAGAGGCGTTAGGCAAGTGTAATTGAATAGCGGTGCTGCAAGTTTAGCTTTACACCTGTTTTTAAGGCTTATTGACTGAAAGGGGCTTTCATGAAAAAACTTAGGGCTTTGCTACAGGATACACCCTCCACAAGTTAAGGAAGTAAAAATAATGGTATATATTTCTGTTTTATTTAAACCTTTTAAGTTTGTATGCGGGCGGCATGGTGGCGCAGTGAAAGGTGCCAGTTAGGAGACCCGGGTTCGCTTCCCTGCGTGGAGTTTGAATGTTCTCCCCGTGTCTGTCTGGGTTTCCTCCGGGTACTCCGGTTTCCTCCCACAGTCCAAAGACATGCAGGTTAGGTGCATTGGCGATTCTAAATTGTCCCTGGTGTGTGGGTGTGTGCGCCCTGCGGTGGGCTGGCACCTTGTCCGGGGTTTGTTTCCTGCCTTGTGCCCTGTGTTGGCAGGGATTGGCTCCTGTATTTAGGATATAGCGGGTTGGATAATGGACGGATGGACATTTGTATGCATAGCCCTATTTGCTGATTTTTGTTTTTTTTCTTTCTTCAGTAATATTTCAGTAAACCCGGAGCTTGTCAGTTCAAATCCTGGTACTGACACCACTGTGTGACCCTGAGGAAGTCACTTCACCTGCCTGTGCTGCAAAAAACAAAAGTAATGTAACAAATTGTACCTCAGATGTTGCAAGTTGCTGGAATAAAGGCATAAGTAAAATAGATAAATATGTATTATACACATAGGAACTATTAATTTATTTTCAGTTAAGTCATCTGCAGCAAACCTTTATAAATGAGGGTTTCTGATTTTTAGATAGTGCAAACTTTCTTCTTCATTGACGTTTTCTCTTGGAGAGCTTTTTTCATTTCATTGAAAATTAAAGCAGCAGCTGCCAAAATATGTAGCTTTCTTATTAATTTTTCAACATTGTGTAAAATAACTTTATAAAGTAACATAAAAGGTTTAAATACTGGTTATCCTTTTACACTAAAATATTACTAAAGAGATACAAAAAAAGTAAAATGCATATGTTGTTTTTCTTTAAGGACATTAAATATTACTGAAGAAAGAAAAAAAAAACTAAAACAGCCAAATGGGGCTATGCATACAAACTTAAAAGGTTTAAATAAAACAGAAATATATTTTATTTTTACTTGCTTAACTTGTGGAGGGTGTATCCTGTAGCAAAGCCCTAACTTTTTTCGTGAAAGCCCGTTTCAGTCAATAAGTCTTAAAAACAGGTGTAAAGATATTGACAATAAGCTACGCAAACCCACCAAGACATGGAATCGTTTAAATCAAGTATCATTACATCTTCCTTTCTTAAAGAGAAGTAAGGCAGTACTTATATCTATCTATATATCTATGTAAGCTTATAAGATAGAGAGATATAAGATAGAGAGATATAAGATAGAGAGATATAAGATAAGCTTTCAAATTTTTATTAAGAAGAAAACCTTTTTAAATTGAGGGAAAATATACCAATAACAGTTTGTTAAGGATCTGTTTTTTTTGTGAAGCTGCCTTCACTCAAGTGACCACTTCGAGCTGACTCGCTGGCCAACCATAAGCGTTACCTGGTAGGTAACCACCCATACAATCAGATTGTGAATCAGACTATGAATGCCGTGAATGTAATTACCCCGATCTACATGCTGTCAAATAAACGAACCACACGCCGTGGCGCAATTTTAGGGGCTTCGCCTCTAGCGCTGACGTCCGAGGTTCGATTCCCGTAAGGGAGTGAAGTGAGTGGCTGGTTACCTACCAGGTAACGCTTATGGTTGGCCAGCAAGTCAGGTAACATCAGCCACGGTGCCTTCAGTTGTGAGAAGCAGATCATAGAATGGTTGAAAATAGTTTACTGTCAAATAATGCAAAGAGTATGCGACACGTGTTTTCCCCCTTATTCTTGGCTCATCAGGCGTGCACACTCACTGCACTCGCTTATGATAATCAAACCTCGGACGTCAGCGCTAGAGGGGCTTCGCAGCGGTGAAGTATTGCTTTTAAATTTTAATTAAGAAGAAAACCTTTTTAAATTAAGTCTTAAAAAGAGGTGTAAAGATATTGACAATAAGCTACGCAAACCCACCAAGACATGCAATCGTTTAAATCAAGGCGCGAGTCGAAAAACACCATCCCATAATATTAGTTAACGATTAACACATTTCTATATGTATTGTAAGCATACAATACAACTGATAATATGTTGCGCTTATTTATCTGGTGTACCGATATTTTTGCGCGTTTAACGGCTGAAATCTAACGTGGTTTATGCCCTTCAGAATGAAAACAGTTTGCATTTACCTTTTTAATAAAAGGCGAGCTTTTAAACCTGAGAAATCACCCCGTAAATGCACACGTTTAATTGCACATGTTAATATGTATGCTTACACAGTATTAAGAGACACTCAACAATTAACGTCATTTACCTTCGTTCCCGACTCGTGCTGTAAATCTCTTCCTTGTTTTCAGTTCACGTGATTACGTAGGAGGCGTGATGACACGATACGTGACTCCGCCTCCTCCATTAGAGTATATGGACAAAAAACAGGTTCCAGTTCTGACCATTACGCGTAGAATTTCGAAATGAAACCTGCCTAACTTTTGTAAGTAAGCTGTAAGGAATGAGCCTGCCAAATTTCAGCCTTCTACCTACACGGGAAGTTGGAGAATTAGTGATGAGTGAGTGAGTCAGTCAGTCAGTCAGGGCTTTGCCTTTTATTAGTATAGATTCTAAGGGGCATTTATAGCAGTCCAAGCCCTGAAAAATGTGAAAACTTTAAATCAACAACAACATAAAAGTGAGCCGCAACTTACAAAAGCTGCTCAAATGTGGGGCAACCATCCCATGTTTCGACTGGACTTTCCAGGAGTATTGTTGAAATGTGCAGATTGTCTTACAATGAGATAAGAGCAAGAATTGAATTCTGGGCCCATTGCTGCAAAGAGTGCTTTAGAAAGGAGATAACAGCTGCTGGTATAGAATGACCCAAAGCACCATGTGCATGAATATTAAGTGAATTCCCACCCACAACTGGCCCTGGAAAAACAGTGAAAACCATTTATATGAAAAACAACAAAAACCACAATACAGTAATACTAAATGCAGACTTGGCAGTGGGTTTCATTCTCTGCAAGTCATGACAACAATTTGTGGAAAGCAGAGCAAGGCTTTTGAAATGACCAAAGGTTTTACAGCGGGTCTAATGACTTTCGGCTCCAAGTAGGGCATTTCCGCTGCTTTGGCCCCCAGGACTGCATCTGATAACTGGTCACACAATGTCCTAAAGGTCTTCTTTTGTCTGCATCGTGACATTGCAGGCTCAACCTGAACCACCCCCTCCTTAAGAATCTCTGAGGCGGACTTTGAGGGCACATCAAGTTATGGGGCTTTCAACAGCTACTGTAATGTGCAGACAGACACACACATCAGCAAAAAAGCTCAGCACAAAGATAAAGGGAAAATATCTGAGCAAGTGGCAAGAAGTAAACTCTGCTCGTTAAAAACAATGCTCCTCAAATACCTTACATTAAACATAGAACACCAGCTCCCTGAAATGGACAATCAGTCTAAAAAGAATGGAGGTAAGGATAAGTAAATAGACATTTAACTAATCACAACTGAGATTTACTTAAACTAGGGCACCACATGAAAGATTAGTTTAATGAAACCTGGAGGTGAGAAAAAAAAAAAAACAGCAGATCCTTTGTCTGGTTTTGTCATTCGACTCACTGATTTAATAAAAAAAAAAAAAAAAAAAGTTTTATTTGGGGAAAAACCTATTTTCCTCCCATATCAGGATTGTTTCCAGTTTCTGTTGTACTGGAATTCATGACACCCTTCCACACTGCATCTCCTCCATCAAAAACAGTGACTAATGGCCTCTGAATTGGCCTTGTATGGAGATGGAGGACCTGAAGTTCCACCCTTGGCCAATTCTTCTCTTTCACTTATTGCTAATAGAATGAGCTCTGTGACTGACAAGATGTTTTCTAGGGGATCATATATTGCAAATGCTTCTGCCCCATCATTCAGAACAACCCACTTACTCTCTAGATATGATACAAACAACAAAATTACACTAAATACCAGGGACCCCCTTAAAGTATACATTGTTATGGGAATGGTGGCACCATTGCTAGTGCTATAATAGATCCAGTGTCTGTGCCCAGTCATTGAGCAAACTGCATAGGGCTCTTCCTCCTGTGCCTACATGGGGTTTTAACCGGGCTTTCCCCTCACATCCCAAACAGGTTAGACTAACTGGCAATTCTAAACGAGTGCGAGTGGCCCATGACTGGCTCTTGACTTGCACCTCACAGCAGACTCTAGCTCCTGTTCCCCTAAACTGTATTAAGTAAGTTTGAGAATTACTATTACATTGAAGGAGATACATATTAGGTACCAGCATGTAGGCATTAAGCAGACTTACATGAACGTTTGCCGACACTTCAACTGTCCTGCGGCCACCTCCTGAACTGAGGACTTTCCTAGTTCCTCACACTGAATTTGCAAATGGGCAGGTATGGAGAGCAGCTGTTCACTCCATTTAAAAGCCGTGTCACAGTGTGTGCACTCTAGGAACAAACAGCTTTATGGGATTTTTATTTTTGATCACGATGCAAGGAACTTTCTACCCACAATTTTTTTCTCAAATGCACAGTTTTGACTGCCACTTTTGCAAATCACTGTACAGTGATCCCTCGCTATATCGCGCTTCGCCTTTCGCGGCTTCACTCTATCGCGGATTTTATATGTAAGCATATTTAAATATATATCGCGGATTTTTTGCTGGTTCGCGGATTTCTGAGGACAATGGGTCTTTTAATTTCTGGTACATGCTTCCTCAGTTGGTTTGCCCAGTTGATTTCATACAAGGGACGTTATTGGCAGATGGCTGAGAAGCTACCCAACTTACTTTCTCTCTGTCTCTCTTGCTCTGACTTTCTCTGATCCTGACGTAGGGGGTGAGAGCAGGGGGGCTGTTCGCACACCTAGACGATACGGACGCTCGTCTAAAAATGCTGAAAGATTATCTTCACATTGCTACCTTCTGTGTGCAGCTGCTTCGTGAAGCGACATGCTGCACGGTGCTTCGCATACTTAAAAGCTCAAAGGGCACGTATTGATTTTTGACTTTGTTTTTCTGTGGCTCTCTCTCTCTCTCTCTTCCTGCTCCTGACGGAGGGGGTGTGAGCTGCCGCCTTCAACAGCTTTGTACCGGCGGTGCTTCGCATACTTAAAAGCCAAACAGCCCTATTGATTTGTTTGCTTTCCTCTCTCTCCTGATGCGCACTCCTTTGAAGAGGAAGATATGTTTGCATTCTTTTAATTGTGAGACTGTCATCTCTGTCTTGTCATGGAGCACAGTTTAAACTTTTGAAAAAGAGACAAATGTTTGTTTGCAGTGTTTGAATAACGTTCCTGTCTCTCTACAACCTCCTGTGTTTCTTTGCAAATCTGTGACCCAAGCATGACAATATAAAAATAACCATATAAACATATGGTTTCTACTTCGCAGATTTTCTTATTTCGCGGGTGGCTCTGGAACGCAACCCCCGCGATGGAGGAGGGATTACTGTAATCCTACTTTTAAATTTGAGAAGCTCTGAGTGATATGGTACATTTTTGGACTTGGAACATCCATCAATGACACAGACCTAATACTTCTGGAAATACCACAATTAGAGAGATAATTGGCATATCCATAAAAATTAAACACCTTTGAAGAAACATTCAAACTTCAGATTAACTTTAAATCAGATACAGAACAACCACCACAGAATTTCTCTAAAACATGTTTTTCTTACCATCATTCTTTAATGACATTTTTTGTCACATTGCCATTACGTACTCCACAGTTACCACGCTACAGAATATACTGGATTACAAAGTTATCACTGTAGAGTAACTGGGAGAGCATAATAATGCCTACTTAATTACTGTATTCCATAAAATCCAGCATAGTGGTACAAGTGTTACACACACACATTCAGTTCAAGCTGGACAGAACCAGATAGGCAAGGCTTCTTACACGAGACACATCCAAGGAAGAAAAACAGGTGAACATTCATTTGTGACATGAAGACAACATTTTAGAGGAATCGGAGCTGGCTGGCTTCTGGTAGTGGAGGCCATATAGCTAGTGCCCCACCATAACTGTGAAAAACTCATTCAGCCCATTGTAGTGAACCCACCAAAGATATGGTGGCATCAGTGTTCTCTTTGTGACAAGAATGTGTTGAGTGAGACTTGCCAGACTGTAAAGTGCCAGCAATAATGAAATTGTCCCAGATAGGAAGGGCTCTCACTCCCAAGTAGGAGCATCTCCATCACCTAGATGAACCTTTCATTTCTCACTCCAGACACCAAAAGTCTTGCTATAATGTTGACCATAACATCTCTCTCTTTTGTTGGATGCTTTCAGATCACCATTATAAGAACAGCTAGCTTGACTTAGATTTTCACTCATAATTTTGCTCAGGCAGTTCAGTGACTTAGCAATACTGCCTCACAGTTTGAGGTCCCAAAGTTCAAATCCCTCTACAGTTACGGTGTGCAGTATTCTGAAATGGCACAAAATGGATCTATCTACTGCTCTGAGCAGGGCATATCAAACAGTTATTTTGTTTATGGTTTGGTTTACTATATCCAACCTGAAATTTCCAGATTCAGCTTGTAAAACTAAAGACCTTTTGGTATGTTACTGTAGTTGGCATGTAGCCAACTTTGTCCTGTGTGTAGGGTGCAAATACCTAGACCCACTTCCCACACTGCCACTCATGTCAGAGAGTTGTCCAATCTGTCTGTGCTACATGTTTTTTTTGCCAGTGAGAGGACTGCTGGTTTATATATGCATTCCATCATTTTTTTGGAGCACTGTTATTACAGCCTCTCATTATTTACATAAAAAAGAACTTTGTCACCAAGACTATAAATTCTATTGGACGGCTTCATTACCTCTTATTTATGTTGAAAGCAGAAATTAATCACCAGAGACAAAGGAGAACTCTACAAGTGCCACCATGATGCAATTCTATTGACATCATTCAGGTGATTAGAAATTGGGACTTTAAAGAATGGCAAGTGCTTAAGAAATTAAATAAATGAATAAATAAATAAAAAACAGGAGTCAAAACCAGGTGGCTGGCGTCAGCAGAAATGGAGAAGGCTGGAACAAGCTGCATTCTAACTCTGCCACCCTGCCAGCTCAGGTTCCCCCACCCCCCAGCTCGGGGCTATTGAGAGGAAATTGACCAAACTCTCTTGAACAGTTCTCCTTTCATTGGATAATAATTAGCTTTCATGGGGAGTGTCACTGGTAAAATGTGGAGAGAAGAAGAGGGGAAGAGAAGGCACACACACTCAAAGCAGGCTCAGAATGAACTGTGTTGAGAAAGCCACAAGTACAGTGTATAGTCCAGCATTCCCTGAAGTAGGCTTTCAGTGTTCCCCACTGGAGGTATTCTCTACATTTGGTGATATTCCTTTCAAGATTATTTAATAATCATTGTTTGCTGCAGTATAATTTTCATTCAAGATTTTCTGACTTGGAAGAATTTTCTGTCACTCATCTCTAGGAGAGTGGATTCAAATATCAGCCTAGCCACCATCTGTGTGAAGTCATGCAAATTTTCCTTTATCGATAGGGATATTCTCCAGTTTTCCATCCCCATTCATTACATGTCTGCGATTGGTTAATGTACAACTCTAAACTGTCTATTTAAGAAGGAGCTGGAGTGTGTGAGAGAGAGCCGGCACGCAATCCAAAATGAGCTTCTGCCTTGTCCGATATTGTCATGAGTCTGTCCTGACATTTGACCTTTAACTGAATTTAGTAGGTTTAAAAATGATGGAAGATTGTTCTCTCTCTTTACAATGGGACAGTTCTTCACCAGAACTGCAAATCTGTAAACAAGTGCTGCACATGCTAACTGGGTATACAACATGGTCCTTTGCAATGATGTCAAACCAAAAAAGTACAAAATCAGTTAGCTCTTTGTTGCATCTGGTTAGAAGGTGAAAATAAAATACTTGTCAAAATGATTTTGCAATTAAGAAAAACAGCATTTGGGTCAGCACTTTCTTCTTAAAAGTAACATGAGAATGCTGGGAAGCGTCTTTAAACTTAAAAACACATCCAATCCACATGCTGAATTTGACCAGAATACCCCAGTTTTCGCATTCATCTCAAAGGCTCATAATTGACCTTCTTGCTGTAAAGAAGTATTAATGTATATGAAAGTGCCTGAAAATAGACAGAGTTGGTTTCTACCATGTGATTCATGTCACCATTCAAGTCATTGGCAGATTGAAGGACTGACAACACATCAGCCCTTTCTGACCATCAAAGACGATAGAGAGAAAAAAAAATAAAAGGTGCTGTATAAAATATGTATATTCACACACACACACACAATCTCCAGTATCAGCTAAAGTGTGCGTAGGTGCTTAAAGACCCTACTTGGCTATCAAATAACCAATCTGGTCAATAGTGCGTCCCGCAAAATAGAACGTTCACAAAATAATTCCATTGTAATACAAATGTTTTAGAAAGTAAAATAGTTCTTAGATAGATGGACTTATGTAAAAGTATCTTTAAAAAAAAATCACACAGAATCATTACAAAATGCATCTTAGCTGGCCCTGCAAAACACAAAAACAGCCAATACCAGCAAGATAATATACACCATATAATAAAAGGATAGGTGTCTATGAGTCTATCTGTGTGTCCGTCTATTTGCTATGTCCCGGTCATTCCAAAAAAATAGTCCATCACAAACATTTTTAGTAATAAAATGCATTGCATTTATCATTGAAAACAGATGGTGCATCACAAATAGTAACACTACTTTAATGAATCCCACACTGAATATCATAACAGAGACATATGCATTGCATTACTTAAATTAGGTAGCACAGCTAGTATCAACATAAAGAAATGAGAAAAAGAAGAGATGCTACAAATGGCTGCTAACACTCACATTGTCACCTCTAAACCCTTCATTCCAGTCACTCACATGATCTTAACAACAATGCACAATGGGAATGCACCCTAGAAACTGCTATGGTCTACTGACGGGCCCCTTATGTCCCTGCTAGAGCTCCTCCTGTAGCATTTGGTAAAGAACCGACGTGTGTACTTATTCGTGAATCACTTTATTAACAATAAAGCTAACCAAGTGTACTCCTAGAAATCATGTTCAGCGATTTTTATTTTATGAGACTTCTCTAAATCACTTAAAATAAAACTGACTGATCAATGAAAAGCAATTGGCCCCAGAGTGAAGATGGTGAATAAAATAATTGGACACCCCAACAGAAAGCCGATTACATGAGAAAGATGCCAGTGTTTACCGTCATGCAAAATCACCTCTTTAAAATAAGCTCAGCCCAGTATTACTTGATTTTTTGCAACAAGGTGAACGTCATGTTAAATATGTTTGGCTGTACACTTCTCAGTTTTAAATACAGACTTTTATCTGTTGACAGCAAAAACACCAGCAGCCTCTCAGTTAAATATTTCAAACGAATACTGCAGCAATGACCTTGCTCACTAGATTTCAAAAGTCTAATTACTCAGTCCAAAAAAAAAAAAAAAAAACACACACCACACACAACACTTTGCTTCATTCTTTAAGGCTGACCAATCCCATTCCATTAGCTTATCATAAGATTCTCTTTAATCAAAAGAGCCTGCTACTTAAACAGATTTCTCTACAAATCACAATTATAACATTACATAATGTTCTCAAATCTATTATACATTACAGGAATTTATTTTAGGAATTATTAAAAATCTAAAGGCAGTACAGGAAAATCTTGGCACACCAGTAGTACGTAGCCCATGCACAGAGCTGAATAAACTTTCTGTTTCAGTCCAACCAGAAATAGTAATTGCAAAGTTTTCCGGATCCACCCTGTTCAGAGAGCAAAACACAGATGTACTTTATTCACATGTCAAACCAGATCCACAAAAAAAAAAGTGTGTGCTCAAGTTAGACGTGTGTGTTTGTCTGAATGTACTCCTTTTTAAAGAAGGAGAGGATTTGGCACCATACACATACTTATTAAGTTTATTTACCTCCATTGCTAATCTGACAGCATCTCCGAACAGTTTTGTGTTCCTGTCTCTTTGATAGATCACAGCTAATTATAGGTCTACTCTACTATGATGTTTTCTAGACTATTGTCTGAAAGTATCTAAAAATTGCAGTGACATCATGCAGATTTCCAGTTTGGTTGCAAAATTCATCTTGGAGGCATAGCAAAAAATTTAAAAAATAGTAAAAAATTGAAACAAAGCAGAAATAAGATTGTTATCTTGTTGACATGAACAGGAAAATGGTTCAAAAAAGATAAAAATGGTATAACATGCTGAAAGAAAAGAAATCTCCAAGATGGGTGACATTAAATGTGCATCTTATTACTTGCAATTTTCTGGCAGCGTTGACGGGGAAGGTGCAAAACTGTTTTTTTTTTTTTTTTTTTTTTTTTTACAGCAGTTCACATTGCTTTTATTAATTTTCAGTATTGTCAGTTCCACTTGATAGAATATACAGTGCAAACAGTTTGACAAACAAAACTATTAAGTCCATCAAGCACCTTAAGCTGACTGTGCCTTTTTTGTCGGCATTCACTGATTCTAGTGGGTGGCACAGCAGGTCAAGTGGTTAGGGCTGCTGCTTTATGGATCTACCGCCATGGTTTTGAATCCCAAACCAAGTAGTCATCAGTGTGTAGTTTACACATTCTCCCCTTGTTTGTGTTGCTTTTTCTCCCTGAAAGACATGCTGATTAGGTGGATTAAAAGGTAGCCCGTTTTTGACCGTGTCTGTGTGTGTGTGTGTGTGTGTGTGTGGGGGGGGGGGGGGGGGGGGGGTCCTGCAATGCACCCTGTTCAGGACAGATTCCTTTCTTGAACCCAATGCTGATATCATAAATTCCAGGGTTGCTGAATTGGAGTAAGCAGGTTTCATAATTTATGTCCCACTCAAGATAGTCTGTTAATCAGTGAGACCCTATGCTAGCAGCAAACGTTACATGATATAAAGGCTCTTTGCTCCAAATTCAAACCAAGCTGAAAAGATTGTAAATATCTCCTAATGGTCATAAAAAACAGACAAATTTACTAAAATTCTGATTTATGTGTTTTTCATGCATGTGGTTTCCTATGTGTGCTGCCAAATGGGCTCTTACATGGTACTAAACCTTACAAGTTGCTGTCTTTGGATGAGCAGACAAAGTAGCATGTTGCAAGAGTCCAATTGCCCACTTCAAAATTGTGAGATCAGTTCATGTAGCTACTGCATTAGGGACTTAGAAAGAAGAAAAAATGCACTCTCTTTTTAGAAAGTGCACCCCCCAAATCCTGTATTTCAATATGAATTGTGCTTTTTGTGTTTACCGCACTACACCATAGCCAGATACTTGAATCAGCGGCCAGAAAAAGTTAAACAACTTTCAAGGTCACTGGGGATTTGCATTCAGAATATTTCTATATATGCATACACCGGTCAATATCTCCTTCCTTATGTAGAGCTCATTTTAAATTTCAGTCCAAAAACAAATGCACAAGTCAGCAATGATTGCAACAAACAAATCGGGACATCTAAAAAAAAAAAAAAAACACAAACTGACCTTGTCTTTTCAGTTTTGGTCCCTACTGTCTGCCATCCCAAAAGTTCAGCAGAGCTTTTATGTTAAAGGAGTGCTCCTGCTGCTCAATTAAAACCGCTTTCTCTTTCTAGGAGTTAAGGTATAATCCTATCACTAAACAGTTAATGTTTTTTGTCTTCAGTCAAACCTACACTAATTCTCAATATCACCTCAGTATAGTACCTGCTATTTAAGTTAGTTGTAGAATGTTATTTCACATTAACTTATATAGCATACACTGCACTGCGATGATTTAGAAGAAGAGTTTTATAATAAAAAAAAAAAAAATCTCCAATCTATTTTGCAAACACACTTTTGCATGGAGAGTCAAGGACCTTCCAGAACCCTCCATTCCTAGTAAGAACAGATCCTTGATGGAATGCCAAGAACTTATAGGGCACATACCCACACTCGTTGATAACATAACATTCTCAAAGTCATTCCGTGGCTGCAGGCTATTGGATACAAGGCAGCTACCGACATCTGAAAGGTCACCAGTCCACAGCATAGCCCACTCTTGCATGCGGCCAAGCAAGCAACTTAACATGCATGTCTTGGGGATGTGGGAGTTAAGTCAGAGTACAGGAAAGAAAAACTCATGCAGGCATGAACGCAACGGGGGAAAAAATGAAATAACAAAAGCTTTATACATACACATTCATGCCTTAATAAATTTACATTCAATCTAGCATGTTTAGGATGTAGGAAGTACCCACAGAAAGCCCTCTTAAGACAAAGTGAGAATAAATGAGCAACACAACAAGTTCTGGAATCAAGCAAAAGACCCCAGGGGGAAGTGCTCACACAATGCCATTGCACCAGAGGAGGAAAGGTGTTTTTAAAAAAAAAAAAAAAAAGGCAGTCATGTACAGGAACACTTGAGGCAGAAGTGTAGTACAGGACTGTGGGCTCCATATATATATTTAAAATGTCTGTCACATGTCCTTTTCATTCCAGGATTCGAACCCCCACTGGCACCCCCCCTACACACACACACTATGATGCCCATGGCTGGGGACTAAACTAACACGAGGGTGGTACACAGTCTGGTGCCTTTTCCACAAGATCAGCCTGTTAACCTACTAAAACCCATTATGATGTCTCTCATGAGAAACAAACTGTACAAACTTAGTGTCAAAAATCAGCAAAAACTTGCATAAAACTTACAAAGGCATCACTCCTAGGCAGCGTATGACCTCCTGGACCTTCATGGTTTCCATTAATTCCAAAAGTCATTTTGTGTTTTGGCGTCATTTGAATTTCCATTGTAGATGAACCGGAGTCAGAGTATTTTGTTGGCATTTTACAAAGGGAGTATGAATTTCTTGAAGTAATCTTTGTTGAAGCTGGCTAATGTGCCATTTAATGAAGAAATCTTCACAGCGTGTACATCTAGAAAAAACACAAATAACGTGAGTATTAGTCTTTGCTCCGCTTTTCATACGCACAAAAGAATCAGTTTTATCAAAGATTAAAATTTAGCATTGCTGTGAAAGGGCTTGGCATACTACAGCAATAATCCTCTGCACACTAAAGTAAAGCTGTCCTATTCAATCAATTTTATTCATTAGCGCAGAGGCCACCGCATAATGTCACGCAGAAACTCTGAAGTTCTGTTCTGCGTAACACAAACAATGCCGCAAGGTACAAAACTCTACAGCCCAAATCACACACGATTAAAATTATACGAAAACAAGTCGACCCGCTGGCATGCGCACACAGCTGTTTTCGTTCGCGTTAACGATATTTTCTCGGCTGCGCACGCGTAACGGCAGAGTGAAAACTGCGTTAAAATATTCTATTCCGTTATAGTTTTACGCCATCTATCGTCCAGCTATCTGACTGACCGCATGCCATGGAGCCGAAGGCTTGACAGAAAAACTAACCGTTTAAGGAAGGTCAGCACGTTACAAGAGTTGTAAAAAAAAAAACTGACCAGAAGAAAGAAAGTGTAGTATATTGTAGTCTGGACCTTTGGAGATTCCATAGTGATAAGGAATTATGGGTATTGGGGAGCTTAAAGGAAGTGACATAAAATATAAGACTGTGCAACGTGTAATCTAAAAAAGGGGACCTGTTAAAGTTTATTACCTTGAACCTGTCTCCGTCTTCTTCCTTTTTATTGGTACAATATTATTGTCCATAGATATAACACTGGCGACGAGGATGCGACGGATTTAAAAGTGCACCGCTATGGCTACGCAACGTGTAAAGTAAGTTTTTTTTTTTTCCGCTGGAGAGGAAAGAGAAAAGCTGCAAGTTTTTTTTTTCTATTTCTGTGGTAACGTTTCTTAGTCATTCACTGAAGATAAGCACAAGGGATAAAATGGCAATGATAACGGGACATTTCGGGCCATTCGATGATTCAGTTGAGCAATGGGGCGATTATTCAGAGAGATTTGAGTTTTTTGTGAAAGCCAACGCCATTGACGATGACTTGAAAGTGCCGATATTTCTTAGCGTTATCGGGGCAAAGACATTTAGTCTACTGAGAAGTTTGGTACGGCCAGGAAAACCCGGTGACAAGTCATTTGATGATATTGCAAAGATTCTGGACTCACATTTTTCGCCTAAGCCGTTATTAATAGCTGAAAGATTTAGATTTCACAAACGGAACCAGGAAGAAGGCGAGTCTGTTGCTCAATATGTAGCGGTACTCAAGAAACTTACAGAATATTGTGAATTTGGTGCTAATTTGGATGACGCCTTAAGGGACAGGCTAGTGTGCGGATTGAGAAGTGAGGGCCTTCAGAAGCGGTTACTCACTGAGGCCAACCTCACATTGCAGAAAGCGATTGAGATAGCCGTGTCTATGGAGCTGGCTGCTAAAGAAGCACAGCAGTTAGGGGCAGCTGCTAGAGTACACAGAGTGCAAGCAGACTCAAACAAACAAACAGAGGGCACCAAACAGTGTTACAGATGTGGAAAGATGGATCACCATCCAGCGAATTGCTGGGCAAAAGAACTCATATGCCGTAGCTGTAAAAAAAAAGGGCACGTGGAGCGTGCATGTAGAGCAAGGAGAAAGGAAGGCACAGACAAGGGGGAAACAGGGAAAGATAAAAAGGCATCCTGGTCTTATAAAAAGAAAAATTTGCACGTGGTACAGAAAGAAAATAAAACTGACAGTGAGACTGATTCTGAGGCTGAGCTACTAATTAAAACACTGAATAAAAAAAGAGGCTCAGCAGCATATACTATTACTGCCATGCTGGAAGGGCACCCTGTGAAGATGGAGGTGGATACTGGAGCAGCGGTCTCCCTAATATCAGAGAAACTGTTTAAGAAAAAATTAAATCACCTTCCACTGAAACACCCTAGGATCATAATAAAGACATACACTGGGGAGAGTGTGCCTATGTTGGGTAAAACAAAGGTTCAGGTTGAACTAAATGGGCAAAGAACCAAATTGCCTGTATATATTGTAAAAGGTGATTATCCAGCTCTGATGGGCAGATCGTGGCTAGAAAAAGTACAGTTGGATTGGACCAAAGTGAATGCTGTGTCTGTTGAACAGTCCGAGTTGAATTTGGTCCTGAGAAAGCACCAAGCTGTATTCCAAGAGGAACTGGGGAGTATAACAGGGATTAAAGTGACACTCCGGGTGCAACAAAATTGTCAGCCAAGATTTTTAAAGGCAAGGAGTGTTCCTTACGTTTTAAGACCTAAGGTGGAGGCGGACATTGACCGGCTTGTCAAACTAGGAGTCCTAGACCCTGTTTCTCATTCTGAGTGGGCCACACCTGTGGTTCCGGTGGTCAAGTCTGATGGATCTGTACGATTATGTGGGGACTTTAAGGTAACAGTTAACCCTGTACTCATAGCTGAGCAATACCCCCTTCCTGTGATTGAAGATATTTTTGCTGGATTAGCTGGGGGAAACAAATTTAGTAAAATAGACCTCAGCCAAGCATACTTGCAAATGCATGTAGATGAGGACTCACAAAAGTACCTCACCATAACAACACATAAAGGGCTGTACCGTTATTGTCGTTTACCCTTTGGAATTACTTCAGCACCAGCGTTATTTCAGCGTGCCATGGATCAGATCCTTAGTGAATTACCAGGGGTACAGTGTTACCTGGATGACATCCTGGTCACAGGGCGAGATGACAAGGAGCACATGGCCAATCTGGATAAAACCTTAAGCAGGCTAGAAAAGTATGGGCTGCGTGTAAACAAGGAGAAATGTGACTTTTTCAAAATGTCTGTGGAGTACCTAGGACATGTTATTGATTCTGAGGGGTTGCACACAGCTCCTTCAAAAGTGAAGGCAATAGTAGATGCCCCTGCTCCAAGCAATGTCAGCCAACTGACATCATTCTTGGGTCTCGTGAACTATTATGGGCGTTTCATTCCACAGCTAGCAACGTTGTTGAAACCACTCCATGAGTTGCTGTGTGAGAGTAGACCCTGGAAATGGTCACAGGAGTGTGAAACGACATTTAGCAAAACCAAGGCCGCGCTGGCTGATAAAAGAGTTTTAACACATTTTGACCCATCCTTACCAATTCAGTTAGCTTGCGATGCATCCCCTTACGGTGTTGGGGCTGTGGTGTCGCATATTATGTCAACAGGTGAGGAGCGACCAATTGCATTTGCGTCAAGAACATTGAGTAAAACAAACAAAATATCCTCAAATTGAAAAAGAGGCTTTAAGCATCATTTTTGGAATAAAAAAATTCCACACTTACCTCTTTGGTCGAAAATTTACCCTGCTAACAGACCACAGACCTCTCACATCTATTTTTGGCTCACACACTGGTGTACCATCTATGGCAGCAAGCAGACTGCAGCGCTGGGCATTGCTCCTTGGGGCTCACAATTATGAGATCAAATACAGGCGTTCGGAGGCACATGGAAATGCAGATGGTTTGTCAAGACTTCCCCTACCTGACCAACCCAGAGAACAAGGGCAAAAGATTTTTTACTTTAAGATGGTGGAAAATGCACCTATCACTGCCCACCAGATTAAGCAAGAAACCAAGGGTGATTATACACTGTCAAAACTACTCACCTGCATTCTTAAAGGGCAGGACCTTAGCACCCTTAATGCACTGCCTGATGTTCAGCCTTACCTTTCACGGGGAAAGGAGCTATCTGTGACAGCAGGATGCCTCATGTGGGGCATGCGAGTAATTATACCACAAAGGTTGAGGAAACCCATTCTGGATGAGTTACATCTTGGACACTGTGGTATAGTCCGAATGAAAGAGCTAGCCCGGAGTTATTTTTGGTGGCCTGGACTGGATCGTGATATTGAGGAAAAGGCAAATTCATGTTCATCATGTCAAGGCCTCAGAAATATGCCAAGTCCAGCACCATTGCATCCATGGGAATGGCCTGCTAGTCCTTGGCAACGCGTTCATTTAGATTTTGCAGGACCTGTAGAGGGTGTTATGGTTCTGGTCGCAGTGGATGCACATTCTAAGTGGCCTGAGATCACTGTCATGCCCGACATCACATCAGAAAAGACAATCCAAACCTTAAGAGAGATGTTTGCACGTTTTGGACTGCCAGAGCAGATCGTGACGGATAATGGGCCTTCTTTTGTATCCCAAGAAATGGAAGAATTCCTAAAAGGTAATGGTATTAAACATCTCCTATCCAGCCCTTATCATCCTTCAACTAATGGCCTGGCTGAAAGAATGGTGCAAACCCTTAAACATGCTCTTAAAGCATCCAAAAGTGAAGCACCTTTCAAACAACGTCTTTATACCTTTCTTCTTAAATATCACAACACACCCCATGCAACAACAGGTATGTCACCAGCTGATCTGTTCCTAAAAAGGCAGCTGAGAACACGTCTTGATTTGTTGAGACCAGCTACCACTCAAATGAGAGTTTATGATAAGCAGCACGATCAAGTAAAACAACGTGCCAAGCGGGCTAAAGATCGTGAGTTTTTCAGTGGAGATGCTGTCCTTGCTCGTAACTATTCCACCACTGAGAAATGGGTACCAGCAACCATTCTTCAAAAGACTGGACCTGTCTCTTATAAGGTATGCACACGAGACCACCAGACATGGAGACGACATGTTGAACAGCTGTTACCCCCTATACCTGTTGAAGAAGCCGGTAGCACAGAAACGTCTGAGGAACCTAGTTTTAGTGAGTTGATCCAAAGCCAGCCAGGAATACTACCTGACTCTCCTGTTTCAATTCCTGCCGATGCTGTCGTGCCAAGGTTACCTGAGGTTGCCTTAGGGGATGAACATACCTCAGCTGTACGACGTAACCCTCTCAGAAGCAGGAAGCCTCCTGACCGTCTTAACTTATGAAAACTAACTATATGTATATGGAGATAAAGGCACAAAATAATACCTTATGTTAGCAGGATGTTGAGGTCATTTATCCTCTTTCCTTTGTTGGAATGTAATTGCATTGATAACAGTATGTGTTCTGTTTCATGTTTATTTTCCTGTTCTTAATAGCAGATGTTGTTTGTTATATGTTAGTCGAGTTTACAATTTTAAGCGGGAAGGAATATGTAGTATATTGTAGTCTGGACCTTTGGAGATTCCGTAGTGATAAGGAATTATGGGTATTGGGGAGCTTAAAAGGAAGTGACATAAAATATAAGACTGTGCAACGTGTAATCTAAAAAAGGGGACCTGTTAAAGTTTATTACCTTGAACCTGTCTCCGTCTTCTTCCTTTTTATTGGTACAATATTATTGTCCATAGATATAACAGAAAGGAAGGAAAAAAAAATCAACCCAAGGTCGTTTTTGGGAATTTGAATAAAAATAATTAGAACACAGACACTGAAAGCTACATTGACAGCGATAAAGCCAGGATTTGAACGATGGACATCTCTGACGGAGCCTGCGCTTCGCTTCGACGAGTACGCTAACCGCACCGGCGAGGAACAATCGTGCTGAACAGTAAAGTGGGAAAGGCGTTCTGCAAGGAAATAAATGGTAAACGGCATCATATTGAATGAGATGGGTTTGGGTTGGGGTCGCCCTAGTTAGTCCACCCTTTATCCGCCCGTAGCGCAGTGTCTGAAGAGTTCGGTTTATGATGAACGCTAGTATATCTCTAGGTGGTCGGTGGTCGTTTCAGTAGGCCTGTGAGGTGCACGTTATCCTGTGTTTAATTGGCTTTTATTCGGCTATTCCAGTTTTCCGCCCATAGTTCCACATTCGGCTCTCTGGGGGGTTTGTGATGTGCGTGAACCAGCTCAGTCCTGAAATGGGTTAAGAGAATGTGCGAATCATGTTGTGTGTTTACAACTTACACATAAAAGGACATCCCGGTATTCACGATAATGTTGAACACTGTAATAGCCAGGGCTGTCACGCTAGAGATGGGCGGGTTCTGGACAGGTGATTGACAGCAGGATATTCACAGGTGTGCTGAGCTCTGCATTCCAGGAACCCCAAGAACTTACTCGTTGTATCTTTCAAATCTGAGAAGGCAGGTGGAGACTACCATGGCATTATAAATACCGCCTTGCAGATAATAACGGGAAAAAACTAGGAAAACAGCACACGCCACGATGGACGACGATCGGAACCACTGCGAGAGTGGAATAGCTTGCCTAGAGAAGGGACTTACTTTTACGGTGCGTTTGCGCTTTTGATTCAGGTTACTGTAAAGTATTTGTTGTGGAATAAATGCCCCCGTTATTGGCCTTCATTTCCATTCGGCGTGCGCCTTGATCGTTCCATCTCGGTGTGCCTTACAGTATTATTACAAACAGACACACTCGATTTTACCAAGAAAAACACATTCTTTACTCTACTCTTTTCTTAATACTGGTAGCGTTGAACATTCAAGTAATGCAGACAACCACTACAAACGACCATTTCAAATTAAGCCTGTCCCCTTTAGCCCTGATACTAAGATGTATACACCAGGCAGCATCGGTTAATGGTGGTAGGGAAACTTACCCTCCTCCCGACTTCAATAAAGTATTTCCATTGTTAAAACCTACAAACCAAAATTAAACACAACTGTTTAAAACCCAACATGAAATCATAAATAACTTAATTTGAGGTGCTGCGCCGTCCGTCTCTACCGTATGCTTCAATTTGATTTTATAATGTACCGGCAAGTAGCCTACGTTACAAGTTTAGACTTAACAGGGAGTTGGGTTGCTTTTCTGGTTAGAAACCTCCTAAAATAATTTATGACAGTTCCAGTTAGTTGATCATAAAAGGAAATACAGCGTACATAATTCATGTACTTTCCCATCCTCCCTTAAAATTAATTTCTGGCTGGGGCTGCGCCACTGCCTGTGAATTACAGGTGCGCATTAGCGGAATTTGAGGATTTCCTGATGTCGTCCATTGATTCAAATGGTTAACGGACTTGATTGTCCCCGTGAATAGCAAGAGTTGTAAAAGCGTACTCAATCTCCTCACTCTCGTACAATGGTAGGGCGCAAGATTCTATTCTAGAGTCGGTGAAATTCCTTTCTGTAATGTTCCAAAAAAAGGAACTGTTTGGCCACAATTATGTCGGCACTGTTTGATGCTATAAAAATAGTAAAATATATATATTTAGACGATTCAGCTGTTTGACGGCAGCAGCCAGAGAGCTCAGCGATCCTGACATTTAAAACTAAAGCTGGTACAGAAAATGGATGGATGGATGGCACCGACACGTTGCTCAGTAGTTCTGGTTTTCTACGCCACGTAAAAATGGGTATTTACTCAAACAGTCTAACCGTTTCCGAACCATCATTCCCTAATAATTCACTGCTAACTATCAAAATACTGCAATAGTTTTCATTGGCCGGTGTTAGTGATTTTAAATTCCACTATAACAAACAATACTACAGCCACCACCTTCCCGAAAAGAAGTTTCATATGATTCAGTTAAACATTTTTCCGTAAATTAAGAGGACACAGCACGGCCAGAGACGTAGGGCACCTACATTCACATTGGCAGTTCAGCTCGGGGGCTACGCTAGCTTCAGCACTTATTAGGGGTTTACACCCCCATCCCGATAATTCCTTTACCTCACTAGGGGTCCACTGTGGAGTCTCTGCACCGTCGATTGGTATGGCCAGGGTTGGTATGGGAGGGTAACGATTGATCAGGGGCTAGAGCCCCGGAAGTCCCAAAGGACGACACTGATTCAGCTTTACAAGTCAACGAGACCTGCGACTCTTACGAGCGGAATACTGAGCGTGGGCTTCTCCTTGGAGCCGCCAACTCGCCACACTAGATTAAAATAGTTTTAATTTCAGCGTTTCAGATATTTGATCATAGTCCAGATATAATTTTATGGGAGAAATTCTATTTTTGTTAACGTTTTTGCTGGCTTAAATGCTTTTCGTGCTGAAGGAGATACTAGCCAATCGCTGGGCAGAATCACACACACCCCTGCACCAGAAAGTAGCAGAGAAGTACGCAAACTGCACTTATTAGACATCCTAGCTAAAGGGAGCGAACTGAGGTTTAAGTGCTGTGCTTTGGTACCGCGCCTAATGAGCCTGGTTAAGGTAAAGGGCGTTAAAGCGGTGTGGCAAAGAAAATAGTCGAAGACATGGAACCTGGTCTGACCAGTTTAAGGAATTCGTGACATCATTTATTTGCATATTATCAGTATCAAGCAATATTCTAGAATTTTAAATTTTCCAGACGTAGTCATAAATACAGCGGCAGCCTTCTCCAGTGTACGTTTCCCTCTTGCGCTGGACAAAGAGTTGGAGAGTAGATGAGTGGGTCAAACATTAAGGGGGAAAAAATACCGAGACCTTAGCTCAACAGAATTAAAGATTTGCTTTCGTCCGCCGGGGTGCGCGTACTGGCAGAGGCACAGCATTCAAACCCCGGCACTGAACTTAACAGACTCACCTATACATATGTAAGATTTTGGGAGGTTTCTTGGAACTGCCGTGTTTCGCAGCTGGCTAATAGTGCCTACCGCCTACTTTATACATGTGCTGAATTTACTGTAGCCGATTTCTTTATTTCAAAAGCAAAACGCTTATTCGTGGGAAATAAAAGTTGAGCAGCACATTATCGGGGGTTTTCACGTTAAAATGTGAAATGAGAGGTGTGCATCTAGTCCCTAACTTTGGTGGGTCATTATCACTTTTTAAACTTTGCGATAAACACAGCACTGGACTGCGAGTCCGATGGGACCCCTGGTGTTGGCAAGCGTGACCACACCCGTGGGCGTTTAGGCAAAAAGAACTGGTGGAGCGCATAGCTGCCATTCCGGCCGCTAATTAGTGATATAAACAAGGAAAATCGGAGGAAGAGCGAAATCGTCGCGTGCGATCAGAAAAACTAAAACGAAACGATTAAAAATACCCCCATCTCGTTTAATTAACGCCGCAAACTCTGTACCAAGAAGAGCCGCAAACGCGAAAATGAGTTAACTCAAGTAATGCGTTTCGAAATCCGTTTAGTCACACTCAAGTGGATGCACTTCACGGACACTGCGCCGACAGCTCCTCTTTCTACATTTTCTCAATAAGCACTACTTTGTAAAGCGCCCCAAATTCTCAGTCATACTCCCCGCGCCTTGAAGAAACCTCTCGCCGGCACCATTTGATCTGAATAAACACTTCGATGCGCGAGCTCCTCGAACACGAGACACCCGAGACTACAGTCGCTCGTTCTCCGCGGCTCATCTCGCACCTGTTGACTATCTACATCGCACTCCAGTAACTACGAGAGCGGAGACAAACCGCGCCGGGATTTCTCACCTGGGAAGTAGGGCTCTGCTGCAGGTACTCTGATGATGTCGTTTTTAAGGATACGAGAACTCCTCGGTTACCAATCCCTTGCCATCGCAACCTGCCGAACTCCTCAAATATAGCAGCAAGCTGACGGACTTTCTCCGTACTGACGCTCTAATGCTAAACAGCCCACTTCTCATTAGCAGCACAGCGACGCGGAAATACGCGGTACCAACCTAACTACCCTCCGCCCCTACGTTTTACCTTCAGTTAAAGGGACAGGTGCCGCCCCCTTGTTTCTGCGATTTTGTCTCAGTTTACACCAGGACGAATCTCAAGTGACCTACTTGTACTTGACAAACACGTCGTGTCAGCCTTTATGCTGGGTTCATAAATACAGGGAGAGCACAGATGACTACCAGACGCGTTGACATAGCTCGACCAGTCTTGAGATCCCGCTTGCAGGTTAGGAAAATTCACGCCTCGGTCACAGAGAAAACGAGGGAGGGCGAAATTATGAAACTAGGATCGAATGACTGACCTGAAAGAATAAACACAAATGCTTACGGCTGTGTAATTGTCACAAACTGTCGCTATATAAATAATGCAGAGTGAATGGATGATCGAGAATCCATGCTAAAAGTGTGGGTGTCTGTCCTACAATGACAGGGTAGAAATCACAACTTCACAGGCGCTCCTACCCGCGCCCAAACATCCATCTGATCGGGTCACAAAGTGGACAAATGAAGCTCGATGGTGCATATCATTTTGTAGAAACTCGAGTTTCGCCCGCACATCCTGATTACTGGAATGCTAAATCTTTGTGTAGTTTAACGATCTCCAGCCTACGTAGACGTGATATTACTTTAGTATGATAAGCTGAATTAGCACTTGGAAATATCTCAAAATTCATTTTAAGATATCATAAAATTTCAAGATAGCTTGAATACATATACTGTTAACTTGAGATGCATTACAGATATCTTAACATGACATCCTAGTCGCTTTCAGATACCTGAAATCAGTAGTGTCTGCCTAAACAGAAAGTATGGTACAGCATCACCAGATGGTGTGCAAATTCATGTAATCATTTTCACTCTGTACTTTTCCTTATTTTTAAAATAACAATATAACTTAACAGGAGCTGCTGTGTTAATTATATGCCATAAACAGTATCCTTCTATCTGGTCCTTCTGGTCGATTCAGTGTTAAACAATGGGCTTCCTTACAGTTCAAAAACTTACTTTTTCTTGTAGGAAGTGTCCAACCATCTATTGCACATAGATGTAAAAGGGAAACAGTTAGCAGACCATCTCGGAGAGCATATTTGAGCCGTTAAAATCAAAGACGTATACAGTAGAGCCTATTCACATCCATTCATCATTGCCACATTCATCTTTCTTATTGTGTTCTTTCACAGGGCTTCAAAGACGCGTCTCAAAAAATGAGAAGAAGCTAATCTCATTCTCACACTGTTATCACATTTTTCTTCAGATTTTAATGACTGAATAACTTTTTAATCTCTCCCTTCATCCACTCTGATGACAGCTTTTTCTCACCTACACTCTCCTTTTTTCCTTTCATCTGTCCTGTCTCTATCCCTCTTTTCCCATCTATTTATGTTACCTGCCGTTTCTCTTTCAGTTGCACACTGTATAAGTAACCTTTAACTTTTTAATTTGCAGATGCACACTGACACAGCCCTACCCTAACTCTATTATTGATAAAATGCTTAAAATAACACTTTACTCGGTGCTCAATGTAATGTCTTACGTAGAAAAATACTGCTTTTAGTAGAATGTGAAATTGTCTTTGTGCAGGGTGCATCTCCAACATGAACTTTCCAGGCCACAACCCCTCATTCTCTTTGTTATTTTAATTGCTTATTTGATCTTTCCAGTCAAGGCTCTGCAGCATAAGCCAGTAAAGAAGTATGAAAAGTCCAGTACTGTTTGCTCCTCTGAAGGTAGCTGTAGTAATGTGAGGAGAAAAAAAAAAGCCAATGGCATGAATTTTAAAACAGCCACCAAGGAAGCATTACAAGTGCGCCTTCTACTTCATGGAAAAGAAGCCGGCAGTTTCAACAAAGAGCAGAATCCTGATGCAGAAAGAACAGGTATGGGTGTAGAAAATGGTTTGTACACATGTTTGCCGGCCTCGCCCTCACCAGCAAACATCTGGCCGGCCGCATGCTATGCTGCCAGACAGCTCCATTGTGTTATGCACAAGTCGTGCTGTGTGTGTGGTGTGTGTTCTGTCCTTGTCATTGTGGCTTTTCTTTTGTTTTCACCTCTAAGCTGTTTGATTCTAAACTTGAGCCAATGCAGTTTCAGTTTAGGCAGATCCTGGGTTGCGTGCGGTTGGGAGGCTCTTAACCTTTTTTTTTAAAGAGTGTTTAAATCTGTGTTGCTCCATTTTCTAATATGATGAAAATATTAGAGAGTTTAACAGTGACCTGGTGCCAATCGGGGCAAACTAGGCACCAGCTTACTATTGTGTAACTGATTTTTTGTTATATGAATGGTTGGTGAACTTGCACATCTCATCTCTAGATATTATTAGGAAGGCGAGTTAATGTTAGTGTTCTTGAAGTCTGCACACATATAGTGTAGATAAATTCTGGTATGGGAACGCCAGTTTTTCATGCCAAAAAATCCCATTGCTTGTAATGGACTTCAAGATATCTCTGAGTAATTTTGAAATATGTCCTATGCATTTTAAAATAAATAATAAAGTTTGAGAAATGTCTTCCTATAAAATGGCCATGTTTTCAAAGAGCCTTTTTGTCATTGCAAGGTATCCTGAAATGCATTTTAGTTATTTTAAGACACCTTGGATATTATTTGAAGGTGTCTTAAAATTTAGCCAAGATATCTCAAAATGCATTGAGGCGTCATCACATTGGCTAATGCTCGAGATATTTAAATGTACTTTTAGATATCTCAAATTCATGTTCTGATATCTTAAAATTGATCTTTTCTCCATTTGAGATCTCATAAAATGTATTTGATGATATCTCACATTTTATTTCAAGATGTCTTAAATACAGTTTGCGAAACCTCACAGGAAGTTATTTAAAGACATCTCAATATCAGATTTCAGGTATCTGAAATGCAATTAAAAGATCCCAGATATCTCAGATTATCTGCTTGGGTATTTTTAGATATCCGTAATGCATTTGAAAATATCTCAAAATTACCTTCTTCACACTTTGAGATATGTTAAAATAGACAGGAAATCCCAGAGGGAAAAAAAAAGAAAACAGACAAGTTTACAAGAAGTGAGTTTGATAGATCTGAGAAATGAATTTTGGATATCTTAAAGTGCATATGAGGTCTGTGGGAAATTTCTGAAGATGTATTTGGGGTACCGTGGAGTAACATTCTTGTCAGACACAGTTCTTCTGTAACATCTCCAAGACGTTGAATGCACACTCCAAATGGTTCCAGTCTAAACGCGTGTGCTCTAAGTTTGACTGGTGCTCTGTCCAGGATGGGTTAGAAGCCTTGTGAGCCAACCCTGCATATTTCAAATTTGATGGACGCATGAAATGATTAGATTGAGTATGCTGTGGCAAAGTGAAAGGTGCTATATGGAATCACCTGACTGGTTGTGATGGATGTGCCATGCTGTAAATGTTATATAATAAAATAATTCCTTGTAATTTTTAATTGAAATTTTCATTTTGAAATCTATTCCAACTGCCTTTATTTTTAGATGTCGAAAACAAACTTCAAAGTTTTTAAGTCATGATTTTAAAATCTACGCAGTCCATTGCAGGGCTCACTTACTGTTCACACCCACATTCACACAGGGCCGTTCACATAACCTGCAAGTCTTTTAGGATGTGTGAGGAAAACTGGAGTATCTGGAGAAAAGGCCACACAGATATGTGCAGAATGTGCAGACTCCACATAGAATTAAAAAAAAAAAAAAGAAACACTGATGCATTATTGTAAAAATACTGTAAACAGATCACAAAGATATGCTACTTGAAACCAGTTTTAGGCTGATAAGTGCACATTGGCCGGTACTGCCACTTAACTGTTGCCGGGACTGGAGTTCAAACCAATCCCAAGTACAGTTGTAAAGTTTGTATGTTCTCCCTAGGATTTTGTGGGTTTTTCTTTAGGTGCTTCATTTGCCATCATAAATTACAAACATATTCTCGGTATGCAGACTGTCCTCTCTAGACTGGCCGGATGTAATTGTGTGAGTGTACCCTGCAACAGACTGGCAACTCGTACAACATTAGCTTCTCTATAGTGCCAGTTTTATTTGGGATGATATGCCAATCTGAGACTCTGTACGCATAATAGAAGGTTAAAGAATATGAATGACCTGTCCTGGTGAGCATATAGTGCCTTGCAAAAGTTCTCTAACTTTATGAAGTAACAAATTCTATGGTGTCATTTTTCTCCCTGTAATAGATTTATTTCAAAGCACTAAAACACAAAAATTGTTTTCTTTTTCATTTTCATTTATTTATGTTTAATGTGACATTGTTTTATGTTGGAAGGAAGGCAACCTGCTCTTTGCCTAAGTTTATGGCCCCATAGGTGAGTAACAATTGCCTAATGATCACTAAAGGATGGCTGTGAAAATGAAGAGTAAAGGACATTCCAAAAAAAGGCAGAGATCAAATAATACAAATGCATACATTTTTACCAAGTGTTTGGATATCGCAGGTTGGCACCATTGACTCAATTATCAAGGAGTGGAAGCTCCCCAGGCATTGCCTACAAAGATCATCCCTCAACACCCTCTGAGCAAACAAGGAGGATACTTGTGAGAAAAGTCACAGAGAGGCCAGTAATCACGTACAGGGTGCAGTTGTGGAGACTGAAGTGAAGATTAAGGTGCACCAGTCAACCATATCAACAGTCTGCAGAACACTGGCCAGTAGATGAGGGTGACACAAAGGAAGCTGTGACTAAAAAAGAACTACAGAAAAGCCCCTGTGGAGTGTGACGCTGCTCAGATGTGAAGAGAGATTTGTAGTCAGCGGAGACCAAGAAAGCGGTTACTGGGTAAAGGTCAAAGAGATGTGTGGTGCAGACGTGCACTGAAGTATGGTGGTGGTAGCTTTGTGCTGTGGGCCGCGCATCAGCATGGACTGGGCATCTTATTGAAACAGAAGGAAGAAAGGATGGGGGAAGTAGAAGAAGAGACTACTAGAGAAACTTTAAGCTTGTAAATAAAATGAAGGTTGGGCAGAAGTTCATCTTCAGCCGTCTGATGATCTCAAACACAAGGTCATAGTATCTCTGGGATAGCTGAAGAACAAAAGGTGAATGTCCTCTGAACTCAGTCTGATTGACAATCTGTTAGTGCTCAAGCATCCTCAGACTGACCTGAACGCCCCGAAGCAAACGTGAAGAAAACAATGGACCAGAATCACTTGCGCCCAAGTGTGCAATGCTGGCACCTCCTCACCCCAAATGCCATTGCGAAAAAATATCAAAGTGCGGGCACAGAATACTCGTACAAACAGCAGGTTTTCTTTGTTTGCTTCTTCTAACATAAAACAATATCGCATAAAAGAAAAAAAATAATTTGAGCTTCAGTGGTTTGAAATAAATATATTACAAAAGCCTAAATTGAAGTGTAATATTTGTTTTTCAGTAGCATTAGAGAGCTGGTTAAAAGCTGAAGTACTTTTGCAAGGCACTGTATTTGTACAGCATTACACAAGCGCACCCACACACTGTGAGAGGAATCCAAAGTCAAAAATAGAGGAGAAGATGACTAGGACACCTATGTAGTTTATTTTTAACTTTCAAAACATCCAGTTTCCTTTAGTTGCTACAGTGTTATTTCAAAAAGTATTTTCAGCCTCCTCACTGAGACAAACACTTTATAGTTCTACGGCAGGCACACTATTAGTAACTTTCATTCCCATTTATGCTGGTAGCCAGTAGCAAATTATGCATTAAATGTACATCATTTGTTAATGGCTTTCATTTTGCCTAATGGGTGAAAAAGAGTATTAAAGGGCAATTTGAGTAATCATTAAACTTTATGAACCATTATTTGAAATCCTGCCTTTACCATTTGATTGTTCATATACTGTGTTCGTTGTGTATAATTGTAATCAATCATTTATTTCTTTCTCACTGTCATGTTCCTGGAATTATTCCAGGATTTTCCTAGCCATGTGGGTAGGGTTGTCACCCTGCCACAAAGGCTCATCTGCAGTGTGTGGCACTGCGACCTTAAAGGGCAGCTCCCTCATCTCTGCTTCTCCTTTCTATCCATCTGGGACCTTTTATCTTTCTTCTGACCTTCTTGAGGTGGACCTTCTCTGTGGAGCAAGTGGTCAACTCTGTAAAGTGTACCTTCTAGATGGACATCCTGTCCATTCTTGCAAAGTGACCTGAACAGGATGTTAGGTATCTCTCTCTCTCCCTTTATTTATCTA
Source organism: Erpetoichthys calabaricus (assembly GCF_900747795.2). Lineage (NCBI taxonomy): Eukaryota > Metazoa > Chordata > Cladistia > Polypteriformes > Polypteridae > Erpetoichthys > Erpetoichthys calabaricus. Next base: position 247,275,764 of record NC_041394.2, read on the forward strand.
TATACAGTATATATTTATTTATATATGTGTATGTATATATATGTGTATGTGTGTGTATATATATATGTATATATATATATATATATATGTGTGTATATGTATATATATATATATATATATATATATATATATATATATATATATATATATATATATATATATATATATATATATATATATGTATATATGTGTTATAAATAAACGTCTACGCATGGAACTGTGTGTGTTTGTCTGGCATGGAAGTGAGAGGTGGAGTTGGGGTAAGGACTCCAACTCCGAGGAAACAGAAAACTAAATGTCTGTGCATGGAGTTGTGTGTGTCTGTTTGTCCGGAAGTGAGAGGCTACTACAGCATGAAGCTCAGAGAGCTGGCAAGGCGGCCCCAAGTTAACGAGTCAGAAAAAGAAAGCGATTCTGTTGCCAAATAAAACCGCAGAGAAAAGACAGAAATTCTTACATAAGTGAGACGAGCACATCGGCAAAACAGTATCCCTTTTACTTTTCCTCCTGCCGCTAATACATAAGTGAGGTAAGCACGTCAGCAAAATGAAACCTAGGAGAGAGATGCCCAGAGTAGCTTGTTTCAGTTACCTGACATGTCCATCCATCCATCCATCCATCATCCAACCTGCTATATCCTAACTACAGGGTCACAGGGGTCTGCTGGAGCCGATCCCAGCCAACACAGGGCGCAAAGCAGGAAACAAATCTTGGGCAGGATGCCAGCCCACCACAGGGCACACACACACACCAAGCACACACTAGGGACAATTTAGAATCACCAATGAACCTAACCTGCATGTCTTTGGACTGTGGGAGGAAACCGGAGCGCCCGGAGGAAACCCACACAGACACGGAAAGAACAGGCAAACTCCACGCAGGGAGGACCTGGAAAGCGAACCCGGGTCTCTTAACTGCGAGGCACCACTGCACCACCGTGCTGCCCTACCTGACATGTCTACATTTCAATTTATTTTTCTGACGATTTTAATAGTTTCTAGGACCCTGGGCTTTTTACAGCACGGGCTTACACAGCTAGTGTGTGTATGTATGCATATATATATATGTTCCGGGGGAGCAACCATGGGCTACTCAGTTCCTATCCCGGGACGCTTGGTGGCAGCCTCCCTAGCTGACGGTGGTGCCTCAGCTTCCTGCAGGGCTCCATGGGAGATGGAGTTCTCCACAACCCTGTTGGGATCTGGAGTGGCCGCCAGGGGGCGCTGCATGGGTCCCTGAGCCCAGCTGGATGAGTCTTCAGCCCCACCCGGAAGTGCAACCAGAAACAAGTGACCAAGAACCTGGAACGCTTCCGGGTGGGCTATAAAAGGGGCCAGCAACCACCACTCAGCGACCAGAGTTGGGTGGAGGAGGACAAGGTTGCCTGGAGGAGGGGTGGTGGTGGTTCTGGAAGAAGAAAGTGTGGTGTGCTTACTTTGTGTATTTGTACACTGGGGACTGTGTTGTGCCTGTGGGGTTTACAGGGAAGACGTACCCCACAGGTGAAGAACAATAAAAGTCTTTTTATTTTATACGTGCCTCCTGTGTCCATCTGTGTCAGGTCAGGAGTTTTTATAGCGAGTTTGTTACTATATATATATATATAGGGAAGAGAGAATCAAAAAGTAAAGGCAACTTACCCTTTAATATCTAACTATGAACAGATAAACATAATTCCATCACTTCTCCACATGGTCTCCCTACAGGTTGATACACTTCTTGTGTCATTCTACTACCTTCTTAATTCCTTTACAGAAAAAGCTTTTTGGCTGCTCCCAAATCCAGGTCTGCACCGGGTCACAATCTCCATACACTGTTGCTTGAGCAGATCAGTAAGCTGTTTGGGTACCCATCTTGCACATGGCATGTGGAGATCCATAGCCGACATCCAAAAGTGTAGCAACAGCAGTGTAGCAAGGCACTCACTATGTCAATGTGGGCTTGTGTGCATAATGTTGATGGTCAACCAGATAGAAGTTTTCCAGTTACACTTGTTCTTCCGCTTTAAACCTTTCTGTCCATTCATTAACTTTTTGTTGAGTCATGCTGTTTTCAATTCCATACTGAGCCAACATCCTTCTGTGAATTTCAGCAGGTTTCATTCCTTCTGCCCAAAGAAATCTCATTATAGTATGTTATTCAACAATGATGCAATCCCTTGTAAATATGTATATACAATATGGGGAAAAAAATGGACTTGAAAATGCCATTTGGCAGATGAAATTGAACATTGACAAATAAGGAATATTATATTTTCATACCATGAAAGCTCTCTGTGGCGTGTTAGTGGGTTTGTTTACTGGCTTTGTCTCACACACTACCACAGAATTTACACTTGAATTATTTTACTGGCCAATCATGCAGTGACCAAATGTGAGCCATGATACATAGTTTAAGAAACACTGGTCTGTGCGAAATTATTCTTCTAGGATTGGGCTATATAACAGTTGATCCAGAATACTTGATAAAATTCTTCTTCTGGCATAAATTTTATAAAAAAATGTAATCTGTATGTTAAAAAGTAATAGAAGACTTGCAGACACGTTTAAATATAAAACAGAAAAACGTGCATGAGAGATGTCCTTTTCTGTCAGTGTGTTTGTAATGTAAGGACAGTGTTGAGTACAGTACCATGTGCTTCTCTGCCAGCCACACTCCATGGGTTCCTTGAAGTTGGGGCAATTTGTGATGACCTGGCGCTGCTCCACATACCAAAACAGTGAGGTGTGCCCTCCAGGCCTGCCACCTCATCACCCTGCCCCACAAGTCTGTGGTGACATGGGTTTGGAAAACTTGCATCTCTACTCCTGGCACCTGTGACCCATGACTTGTGGTGTTACACTTTAGTGAGCAGGATTTTTTTTCTTTTTTGATCATTGCTACCTGTACATTATTTCAGGTCATAGTAGGCTCACAGAGCTTCCCCTTTCAGGACTGGGTCAAGATACCAGTATCTTAAGGCCACAGCTAATTAGTGGGCATCCATTCAAAAAGAGATAGTCTTCAGGGTCTTCTGCCTCTCTAAATTAAGTCACTACTTGTGCTGGCTTTGCCTCTCTTTGCCTGGGTTGAGGCTGCTTCATCTTCAGCCTTTCTCCAAACCACCTCAACTGCCAACATTGTCTGTTGGCTGGCCACCTGCTGTTGGAGCTTTTGTATTTGTTGGGTGAGATGACCCAGTGTCTCCAGAATCATCTATTGTTTGGTTGACTACGTCATTCCAACATGTCCTGTCAACTGTGGCACTCTGTTTAACTCTTTGAGGGCTGAATATTTATTTCAAAAAACATAGTTTCTGAAAAGCAATGGTTTCACACAGAAATCAACATAAAACCTCTGTTGCTGCATGCTGTGACTGCCAGTTTGCCAAGAATGTGTGGTAGACTGTCTGTGTGCCTGGGACAAAGTTGCGGTGCATTGCAATCTGGTTTCTACCTCCTTATCATTGTTAAGTGGTAGTCTTCCCTGGCGAACATTGTCAGTACAACGACTAGCTGGGGACCAATCAGCTGAAGCTGGAACTTCACACTCGTTTTCAATCACTTGTATCAAAATCTGAGTCCGACAAGTCATAGTCTAGTTCAGACATAATAGGCAAAGCGTCTCCAAAGAGTATTTTGCTTTACGCACTCGCTTTGATCTCTCGCCAAATGTCAGTGCCATTTTTGCCGTTGTTTGCGCCTTGCTACTCATGTCAGCACAGGAGATCTCGGTCAAACCAATGAATCTAACTTTCCTTCTAGCAACAAGAGTCCAACTAAAACATAACGGTTGGTTTTGTCACAGTTTATAGTTGATTACCATCGACAACTCCTCCTTTTGACAAAAGTCGACATCAGCCCTGAAAGAGTTAATGACAGCTATAAGATAAAATTGAACCTTGTGTGTTGGTTAAATCATCACGTGCTAGTCTCAACTGGCTCCACTGTGGCAGATCTTTGGGCTAAATAACCTGTACTGTACACCTGCACTGGTGGAACTACTGCCCCAGTCAGAAACAGAATTGCAAGAATTGTTCTGTGTTGGGATCTTCTCAGCTGTAGCTGAAGGGAGCAAATGGTACATCTGCAGTGTTACCTCAATATTCATCCGCTATGCATCATTCTAATCAGCTCCATAATGCTCTAGGTATGCCCTTGTGTGTGACAGTGAACAAATCACACTGTGTTACAGAAATACTGTGCACCACTGCTGATACACGGAGCAAGTGACTCCTAAGTGAGCCAGCGATTCCTGATCTACAGCAAAACAATAACGTATTAGTCGAGAGAGGGCAAATACAGGAGGAACATTAAAATAAGACACAACACAGTCAGCAATGGTCACTATGTATTTAAAGCAATGCTATATACACTAAATACATTTGCTTTTTATTTTCAGGAAAACATGAATGTTTCATTGTTGTTGTTGTTTTTTTTTTCTGGGGATGAGCAGCAAATCAACAGCAACCTTGATTTTCTCCCAGAGCTCTAATTGGAAATGCATGTGAACCGAAGCAAGTGGTGTCATAAATAGTAACTCCAAAACCGCAAACAGCGCAGTATTTGTGCTGAAACACATCCTGTGGAAAAGTCACCCAAGCATGGTGTAACTGCTCCCCTGGAAAGATGACAAAGGGGGTGGTGTGACAAGTCTGGGGATGCTGCCAGCCAAGCGAGTGTGCTCATTACCAATAGGCTTTCTCATTGAAGGCTGACTGATGGTTGAAATATCAGGGAATCAAACCATCTTTAACAAGCAGCAAAGGTAACATGCATCACACAAGGACACCTGTAGTGCTGTGAATCCAGTGGACAAAAGCAACACTGATTGCTGAAAATGACTACATAGCAGTCGACAGATCACCAAGCACCTGTACAGACACAGTTGGAGATGTAAAATGATCAATGACACCCGTTGTACTGCAGCCTAAAGCGAGTCGTGCCAATGACACGTGCTGTACATGTGCATGAATGCAGTACTTGTAAGGTCAACATGGCTGATTATCATCAAAGTACTGCAAAGCAGACAATCGCCTTTAATAACATTTTTAACACACAGAAGAGAGGGTAAGTGACATCACTGTTCCTCAGCTGTGAACTTGTCAGGTTTGGATTTGGAAGAAGTATAAAGTATAAAGTTTCCAGAGGTTCACTCTCAAAACAAAAGGACTCTTCAAGTTTAAAAAAACAGACGCACACAATGGCTGCAGTCTTGTTAAGCCTGGTTAGACTGCATTCTTTATGTGACAATGGGGCAACATTTAAGATGTAAACAACAGTGGTGTTGTGTGTGCCGACTGAGAATGAGAGAACTGGGATGTGGATGTAGGATGAAAAGCAGCTGCTTCCAGAGTTACTGTCCTACCTTAAGTGCAGAGGTAACAGCAGAACAGGATGATTTGGATAGCTTTGTGAAATACACTCATTTTGTGAAATATCAATCCTTCTGCACCGTGATAGCATGTGTAGTTTTCCTAAACACTTTGAAACAGTGGGTATCAGTTCCTTGTCAGAAAGTGGTTGTTATTTATGCTGTGGATCAAGGTGAGCCAGCATTGAACAGAATACGAGCCCATCAAGGACCCACTCTTACACACACACCCTCACTCACATCTTTGGAATGTGGGAGGAAACCTCCATGCAGAGAAAACAGTGATGGGGCAGGTTCATACTTTTAATAATTTATACATTCTAGTTTAACCAAAGCTTTTGAGGAGAATACACCTATAAGCCATGACATTACAACCACCTGCCTAATATTGTGCCACCAAAACAGCTCTAACCCGTTGAGGCATGGACTGCATATATCTTGTGAAGTGGGGCCTCCGTGGATCAGACTTGCTTTTCCAGCACATCCCACAGGTGCTTGGTTGGATTGGGATCTGCAGAATCTGGAGGCCAAGACAGCACCTTGAACTCTTTGTCATGTTTCTCAAATCATTCCTTGACAATGCTTGCAGTGTGACAGGGTGCATCATCCTGGCATCAGGGAATACCATTGCCATGAAAGGGTGTACATGGTTGGGAACAATCTCTGGGAGGGTGGTATGTGTCAAAGTAATATCCACATGAATGCCAAGACATAAGGTTTCCCAGCAGAACATTGCCCAGAGCATCACCCTGCTTCCAAATCCTTTTCTTCTTCCCATAGTGCATCCTGCTGCCATCTCTTCCCCAGCTAAACAATGTGCACACACACCCAGCCACCATCTTCCATTGCTCAATGGCCCAATTCGAATACCTATGTGCCCATTGTAGGTACTTTCAGCTGTGGAAAGGGTTCATCATGGGCACCCTGAGAGGTCTGTGACAATACAGCCCCATACACCACAAGGTGCAACACACTGTGTGTTCTGACACTTTTTTCTCATGGCCATTATTATGTTTTTCATCAATTTGTGCTGTTGTAGCTCTTCTGAAGGATTGGATCAGACAGGCTAGCCTTCACTCTCCACATGCATCATTGAGCCTTGGGCACCCATGATTCCGTCGCTGGTTCACCGCTTGTCCTTCCTTCGACCATTTTTGTAGGTGCTAAGCACAGCATGCTGGGAACACCTCAAAAGACCTGGTGTTGTGGAGATACTCTGACCCTGTTTACATCGTTATTCAAAAGTGAGAATGGTCTGTATGATGCACATTGTGATAAGTCCTTATTTTGCTTAGGTAAGATGGTAATTAGAGCTTGACAAAAAATTTGAAGTAGAATTTTATTGTCTCTAGCTTCTGTAAATGTTGCTAATAAAAGGGGAGCTAGCTTAATTGAGAATTTTTTATTAAACTCGGCAGGGTAGCCATCAGGGCCTGCTGCTTTCCCACTCTGAAGTGAGTTTATACCATCTAGTAATTCTGATAGTGCCAGAGGTTTATCCAATTCCTCCGCACTGAGAGTATCTAGTTGTGGTATCTGGAATGCATCCAGAAATGTATTAGGTTGTGTGTTGCCTTCTTTAAGCTCAGTAGAATGTAAGGATTTATAGTACAGTAATCCCTCCTCCATCGCGGGGGTTGCGTTCTCGAGCCACCCGCGAAATAAGAAAATCCGCGAAGTAGAAACCATATGTTTATATGGTTTTTTTTTTGTATTGTCATGCTTGGGTCACAGATTTGCGCAGAAACACAGGAGGTGGTAAAGAGACAGGAACGTTATTCAAACACTGCAAACAAACATTTGTCTCTTTTTCAAAAGTTTAAACTGTGCTCCATGACAAGACAGAGATGACAGTTCTGTCTCACAATTAAAAGAATGCAAACATATCTTCCTCTTCAAAGGAGTGCGCGTCAGGAGCACAGCCTGTCAGAAAGACAGAGAGAAAAGCAAACAAATTAATAGGGCTATTTGGCTTAAGTATGCGAAGCACCGCGGTACAAAGCTGTTGAAGGCGGCAGCTCACACCCCCTCCGTCAGGAGCAGGGAGAGAGAGAGAGAGAGAGAGAGAGACAGAGAAAAACAAACAAGCACAAATCAATACTGCCCTTTAAGTATGTGAAGCACCGTGCAGCATGTTGCTTCACGAAGCAGCTGCACACAGAAGGTAGCAACGTGAAGATAATCTTTCAGCATTTTTAGACGAGCGTCCGTATCGTCTAGGTGTGCGAACAGCCCCCCTGCTCAATCCCCCTACGTCAGGATCAGAGAAAGTCAGCGCAAGAGAGTGAGAAAAGTAAGCTGGGTAGCTTCTCAGCCATCTGCCAATAGCGTCCCTTGTATGAAATCAACTGGGCAAACCAACTGAGGAAGCATGTACCAGAAATTAAAAGACCCATTGTCCTCAGAAATCCGCGAACCAGCAAAAAATCCGCGATATATATTTAAATATGCTTACATATAAAATCCGCGATAGAGTGAAGCCGCGAAGCGCGATATAGCGAGGGATCACTGTAGTCTCTAAATGTGTGCATTATTTTTTTATGATCAATGATTTTGTTTCCGTTTGTGTTGGTAATTGCTGGGATTGCAAGCTTCCTGCTTGTGGATTTGATATTAGCTTTCTCTCCATGTTCATAGTAATGATGTCTTGATTTAAAAATGAGTTGTGTTGTTCTGTTTCTTTAGTTGTCAGGAGGTTGAGTTCTGAATGCAGAGGCTGTCTTTTCCTATAAAGTGCTTCATTTGGACACCTGGCATGTTCTTGATCTATTCTAGTAATTTCACTGATTAGTTCTGATACCTGCTTGGTTTCCAATGTATTTTTCTGGGTAAGATATGAGATAATCTGTCCTCTTAAGAAAGCCTTCAGAGCTTCCCAGACTATTCCTGCAGAAACCTCTGAGGATGTATTTGTCTCTAAAAAAAAACATTTTCTTGGATATAAATTCTGTACAGTTCTTGTCTGCTAATAAAAGTGGGTTAAGACACTTGTGCGAGATGAGTATGTTGGGCTTAGTGATTTTAGCTCCAGGATCAGAGGAGCTTGGTCGTAGATAACAATAGTCTCCTACTTACAAGATTTAACATTCAAGCTCACAAAGTTAACTGTTTGGTCATGAAGATTCTGAGCTTTTGCTGTCATTTTGTAGTCTTAACTTAAAATTTAAGACAGCTTTGACCTTAATTTCCAGTTTTCCCAGGAGTTATTGCCATGAAGCCTAATGTTGCGTTGGCACTTATAATTATAAGGATTAAAAGAATAGATTAGAGATGGCTTGCTCTCTTTGTCCACTTTCAGTTTGGCAGGACACAAGAGGATGTATCTGATCTCAGCTTTCCGTAAGCACTGTTTAATGTTGTAAAAGGTGGCATGTTTAGCTACTGTTGAGGGTGAGAAATCCGGGAAAATGCAAAGGTGGTTATTTTCAAATATAATCTCTTGTTTCTGTCTGAGAAGTAACATTATATGTAATTTAAATTGTATTTTTTCAAAACACACAATGAGAGTTCTAGGTTTAGAGCTTACTCTTCAATTGCATTATAAAAAACCTCACAAAAGATAAAGCTTCATAAAATGAAAACATGAGAACACCAGACGGAATCAAGAATAATTTGCAAACTAACTTAAATTTCTAGGGTTTTAGGGTGAATCTTCCACTTAGTTTATGGGAATTTGCCAGTTGTGAAGATTACAAATGAAACCCACTTGAGACTGACATTAATTCAGTAACAGACAGGTGAATAGTGAAATAAACACAGTAATTAATGAGTAATGCAACAGCAGAAAAGCCAGGGCTTGGACTCATAAAGGGCCACTCTGTGACTCGGGTTTGGTCGTTGAACTTGCCAGGGCCGTGATGGAGGAGTGAAGCAGGAGGAGTGTTTATTAGGGCGAGGACATTATGGTACACACCCATCTGTGTTTCACTTTGTAAATCACATGCTGGTACATGCTGGATGTATGTGGCTTACCAGAGTGCCCACATGGGGTACTGCAGCTACACAGTACAATCAGTGATAGCGTGGCACTGAACAGAATTCTGGGATAGTTAAGTCTTCTGTTAATGTACTTCACTCGCTCATCTTATTGCTGTCTATCATAGCACTGTGGCACCAGAATACACATACTTGTCCCAAAATTTAGTGTTATCTCTACGCTCAGTTCCCACAGGTCAGCGTACTATAGTGTGCATGTAACCTAATCAGTTGTGGATCCCGCTGAACAGGCCTCTATCCCAGCAGGAGCCAGACCTGGGCAGGTAATCGCTGCACATACACATACACATGGGGCTAATTTACAATTTCCATTGCAGATGCAGAAATAAAACCAGAGTTTCCAGGACAAACTCCCACGTAGACCAAAAGGAGAACATGCAGACCCGACCCAGAAATTAACTTTCGATGGAGTCGGAGTCTGTTAGATAGAAGTGATAGTCGCCATACTGCCCAGAACCTCATTAGACTGATGGAGCTACAAAAGAACAAACGGAAAAAACAGACAGTTGGATTTAAGTAATATACCTAAAAAAGTCAAACCAGCACATGTCAAAATAAGTTAAATATGACTACAGGCAAGAACTACAGAAGTGACCAAAATAACAGAAGTTAGATTATAATAATAATAATAATTCATTACATTTATATAGCACTTTTCTCAGATTACAGGGTGAACTGATAACTTCTGGGCTGAGCCTTGAGAGCGTGCTGTCCAGCTTAGTGTGGTACTGAAAACTGGTGTCATGCTGGAGTGGAGGGATGACTCAAAGTCAGAAATGATGGGGCAACACGTGAACGGCCAGGATGAGAAGGTGCAGCTTCCCGTCTAGCGAGGTGGGGTCAGGTTCACAAACAGTGAAGTGAATGTTCAGAAGTCAGCCAGCCATCATGTCTGACACCAGAGAAGCTCACAAACAATTATGAGATTTTATAAGAACCAAGCCTTATGATGATACAGGAAGTATGGGAAATGCAAGCTGCCCAGTGACTCCCCTTTAAAGTGGTGGACTCCACGGCACTACTGGAACTTTGATCTCCCACCAACTTTTCAGTAATATAAAAATGGAAGGGTGGCACGGTGGTGCAGGGTTAGTGCTGCTGCCTCACAACAAGGGGGTTTGGGGCTGACGCTCCCAGTGAAATCTGCGTGTGTGTGTGCGTGTGTGTGTGTGTGTGTGTGTTCACTCTCCAGTGGACTGAGGGACTGTCCTGATGTGCCTGCCCCTTGTCAAAGTCAAAGTGAACTTTATTATCATCTCAGCCATATACAAGTATACAGAAAGACGAAATTGCGAAGCTCATGGTCCACAGTGTAACAACATGACGTGCAAATAATAAATTAAAATAGAATTAAAATTTAAATTTCAAATTAAAACACAAGACCTTGTGCAAAGACAAGACAAAGAAGTAGCAGCAATATTGATGTGTAAGATATGTAATATAATAAATAATAGATATAGATAATACAGAAATTATCAGTGTATGATAATAGTTGTACCTGATGCTTGCTGAGATGTTTGCTTGCCCCACAGCAGGTTAGGAAGAAAGATAGACACATAAAAATGAAAAGAAGTAATAACAGCAGAAATGACAGTTTTGTGTCTGCATTATGTTTGTGATACTGTAAGTCTGCGTTTTATTTTCACCGTTAAACACAGTTAGTCTTCAACTGATTTTTCTACGTACCCTACTGCAATCGAACAGCGACCTCTGCTCCTCCCAAAACACCAACCAGAAGTTCCCATGAACAAACCAAAGTGCAGAGGTGAGGTGTCGCCTGAAAACTTCACAGCACAAGACCACAGAAGTCCTCGAGTGAGCCCACCAGATGGACTTCAGTTTTGTGTCCCTGTGGACTGCGAGCGTCTCAGAGAGGGTGCGGCACTGACACCTAGTGGCTTTACTGAGAAAAACAAAAGAACAAAAGGCTCTATTGACAGACAAGTAGATAAATGCTACACATGATTAGAGCTGCCATTAAAAAGCACAAGCTGTAGACGTGGAAGAGGTGCTGCTGCTTTCAATCTGAGTGGTTCACCTGGCACCTTTCCAGTTTTGAAGCCCACTTCTTCATGACAAGGCACATGGGTGAAGTGCCAGCCCATCACTGTGCCACTGCTTTGTGTTTTTGAAATCTACCTACGCATTTTGAATTTGATGCCATTTCAAAAAAATCAGGGACAGGGGGATGTATGAGTAATACTCCTAAATAAATACTCCTGATGTCACGCATCACCCTCCCCTCGGCCCGCAGCCTCTGTCTCGTATTAGCGCAAATAGATCACTCCTGCAAGCTGTGGAATATGACCTGGACACAGACAGACGGAGAGCATTTTAAAGTCCACCACACGTTTATTATACACTACTATTTACACTTATCATGAGCACAACCCAGTGCCTCGGCACCAATCTCCCCTTCAGTCCTTGGCCACACAACACAATGCCTTCAGTCTCTCAGGTCCACCTCCACTCCTCTCCTCTCCTCCAATCTTCATCCTACTCCTCCTGAATCTTGCCAGTGATTGGAGGGAGGCGGCCCCTTTTATACACCCCAGATGGACTCCAGGTTTATCCTGAGGAGCTTCTGTAGTCACACCCCTGTGTGGCGGAAGCTCTGGCGGTGTATCTGGAAGTCCTCTGGGTGTCCCCAATTCTCTTCCCCCAGGGCTCCCAAGGCATCAGGGCGCCCCCTGGCGGTGACCACGGGCCCCCTACAGGGTAGAGCTTCCATGCTCTGTACCCGTGGCCCCCAAGGCAACCAGGGCGGACACCCCCTCGTGTTCTGGAGGAGGCACAAGCCCTCCTCCGGTCCTCCTGGGCATTCTGGCCGGGCATAAACCCCAGCCGGGTGCCACAAAGCGAACTGTGATTCTTAACAAGATGAGAGAAGTCACAAAATCAACCTTAATGTTCAAGCAAATTACAGAAAAAACCCGATCTAAATCTGTTAAGTAGTTCTCTCATGAAAAGTGGACAGATGTTGGATTTTATACATAGAGAGATGTCCATCCATCCATTTTCCAACCCACTGAATCCGAACACAGGGTCACAGGGGTCTGCTGGAGCCAATCCCAGCCAACACAGGGCACAAGGCAGGAACCAATCCCGGGCAGGGCGCCAGCCCACCGCAGGACACACACACACACACACTAGGGCCAATTTAGAATCGCCAATCCACCTAACCTGCATGTCTTTGGACTGTGGGAGGAAACCCACGCAGACACGGGGAGAACATGCAAACTCCACGCATGGAGGACCTGGGAAATGAACCCGGGTCTCCTAACTGCGAGGCAGCAGCGCTACCACTGCGCCACCGTGCCGCCTAGAGAGATGTTGGTATATTAAAATGTCCTTTCTTAAGCGGATGCCCACTGCCCTGGATGTGCCAGCTTTTGATCAAACAGAACTTCTGTTTTTGGCGGTGAGTGAGTGAACTTTTCATTATTTTTATTGATTCAGTTGCTTGCAGCTACCTCAGAGTTTGGGGTTCCAATCCCGGTGTGTGTCTGTGGATTATGGATGTTCTGCCCCCTCAGCTGGACTTTCTCCAGGTTTAACCTGCCACAGCTTAGACTGGCTGCTCCGTGCAAACTCCACACAGAAGGGTGTGGGCTGTGAGGGGCTGCCAACTGAACTCGTGTTTCCAAGTCACCCGTCCATTTCTGTCCATCTTTTGAACCCACTCACACTGTAAAGGCTTAGGCCCACTTCTGATATGAATTTTTGGATTTCATTTAATAGGGAACCACTGGGCATAAGGCAGTATGTTTTTAATTATTAATTTTATTGAATTAATCTGTTTACTTTTTTTTTACTAAACTAACAGACTCAATATAATAATATGTCAGATTTTCCAGTTCATCTCCTTCGCCTGCTGTTGTCTGGTGATTCCAGAGTGTCCCCGTGTGTGTCACTGTCACTGTCACTGCGCTCAGCCCTGGAGGGGCGCCAGTCTACAGCTATGGCTGCCAGGTTGAGCTCTGCCCCTGACACCTTCAATTGCTTGCGCTAAAGTCCGATTTGTTTCATTAACTAATTTCACACAAAGTGAAGACAAGTAATGGTTCCATTTGGAAGCATCACAGGCGCTCTTTTTAAGTAAGTTCTGGAAATCCCAACTTGTTGTATAGTGCAGAGTGTTGTGATCTGTATAAACATCTTAAAAACACGATGTCTCAAAAATGACCGCAGAAATTATGCAGATGACAAGGTGCTGTAAATATATCAGACCCACAAACGACTGTACCAGTAGGCCTTAATGCACTCACAGAATTTCCAAAGATATCTGGGCACAAAATCAATTTGTATCCAGTTCCAGTGAACTTTGAAGCACACAATACGAAACTGGACATCTATCAGTTTATTGTATCAGTAAAGTATAGTAAAGATCACAAGTAGATATAAATATCTTTTTCAACACAATTTTGCCAAAAGCATGGAAAAGATAAAACAAGATGTGAACAGAAGGTCTGCTCTCCATCTCACATTAGCAGGGAGAATCAGCAATGCCAAGATGAACAAGACTTCTGTTGTGACCAGCGTCACCGCTCTTAACAGTGGCAAAGAAACACAGCTGCCCCTCAGAGACCGTATGTCAAAGGGAGACAAACACACACGTACCTACCCGTCCCCTTTGCGGGATCAGCTTGCACGAGGTTTGGACCATTTGAAAGACCAAGCCCCGGCCACTCTCCTGTCCTCTCTCCCTCAGACTGCCTCTGCCCCCGAGCTGCAGGACCCACTTGATGAGGAGGACTTTGTGTTCTTTCGACCCGGAGACGGGAGCTGGACCGCCATGTTTGACAGCTGCTTCCTTTGTGTTTTTCAGCTGTTGACAAACCCCATCTGGATAAGCTCTTGTGTTTGTACCTGCCAGTTCAGCAATAAAGATATCGTGCCTTGGAGACCTGTTCCCTTTTCTAGTCTCCTGTGCAACTTAGTGACCCAAGGGGGACACCCTATATACAATAACTATCATTCTTTAAGAAATTCGACTCAATTATAACCTCATTTATTTCATATTCTAAACATCCACACACCCAAAGGGTGACTGTACAGCGGCCTAAAGCAGAAGGTGGCATGGCACTACCCAACTTTCAATTTTATTATGGGGCGGCAAATATACAAACTATAAAGACCTGGACATCGACACCAATTGACAAACACACACAAGCCTGGTCTGCAATAGAAATAAAATTTTGTTGTATTTCATTATATGTCCTGCTTTGTACCTGAGTAAATACAAATTATTGTCAATATATTAATAATCCAGTTGTCCATCAATCACTCCAACCAATGCAGGAAGCCCTTTATAAGCTCTTATCTGTTGCACGTCTACATGACAACCACCTTTATCCACCCTCTCAAACATACACATTATTTAATAGATTAAAACACTTAGAGATTTATATATAGATAATGCCTTTACCTGCGGTGGGTTGGCACCCTGCCCAGGATTGTTTCCTGCCTTGTGCCCTGTGTTGGCTGGGATTGGCTCCAGCAGACCCCCGTGACCCTGTGTTCGGATTCAGCGGGTTGGAAAATGGATGGATGGATGGATAATGCCTTTACAACTTATGAACAATTGAGATTCCAATTTAATATCCTACTGCAATGAAATGAAACATCTCCCTCAGATGGTGTTCCACCTTGAGTCCACAAGCCATCCTTATTTGATCATTTTCAATAACTGCTGAATTTCTACGCAGTGATGGCTGATCTTAAAATATGGTGGTTTGTCCAGATCTTGCCAACTGTGACTGTGATTCCTCCTCCGTGTTCACACCCCAGCCATCTCTAAGCCCATTTTTTGAACCTACCTACCCCAGAACCAGGAGGGGGTGACCAGTCGCACACTGACCCACACAAGGCCAGGTCGTAATCTTCAGTTAGCCTACATGAAGTTCTTAGAATGCACAAGGACACTTGAGGAACACCACACAGACATGACCAGGCCACTTAGACCCAGGGGTCAACTGAAGACAGCCAGCTTTGGGGTGTTGTGGCAGACTAGAATTCCTCAAGAGATGCCCCACAGACATGAGCCTCACTTGGCCAGAAGCTGAATCTCATCCTCCGAGGAAGCACTCGCTGCTGTGCTACAGAACCAGTCGGCCATGTGTGTCCGACTGAGTACATGCATGGATAGCCTGCTGCCCCTCAGGTTTAAATGCCTGAAAGATAAGTATCTGATTCAGAGGGGAGTTCTCATGGCTTTGTGTGGTCTTTGACACGCTGATGGCTTTCCTCATTCAAATAAGTAACAGCAAATGTTCACTGAAAACTGACTCAAAGTCACACTGGTAGTAAATGGCAAGGGAACATTTTTTACGGCTGTCCAGGCAGGCAGTTCTTTGTGTTTTCTGATGTTCTCCCATACCCCAGTGATGCGGAGATTGTGTGTGAGGCCCTGCACACCCTCCATGACTGCTCATCTCCTCTCGTCCCGAGCCATCATCGTCTGTTGATGTTTTATATTCATTGGGTTTTCCACAGCAGCTCAAATGATGCTGCACTCCTCCTTGGAAGATGTCAGGTAGGTGTTCACCTCTCAGATGACAGTCCTGCATGGCTTACTTTTTGGTAATGAAAAATACATCATGAAAGCTTTGGGCTCAGACCCCCACCATTGAACATCCCAGATGTTGCTGCAGGCTCGGCTCCTGCCTTGTGCTTAGTGCTCCAGAGCCCAGTTTGGATTAGTGGGCTTCAGAATGGATGGATGAATTTGGGCTTATGTCATTACAGATGGCATGCATGGTGAGGCTGAGGGGCGCAGTGCAGAAATGATGTGCGGCTGGCTAAGAGAAGGCAGATCTGTAGCTGGCTAATGGAGGTCCCCTGATGTTGCATTAAATGACTTCAGTTGAGTTGATGACTGCTGTTGCTAATCTTGTCGACAGTCAAAATGGCCTGAAGGCGCAGGGCATGTCAGTTTATGTGGGCACAGACGTGATTGCCCCGTTTTGTGACACGACCCTGATGGAGCTGGTGCTCTACATAAGGTTTGTGGGTACGGTTCGCCTAGCTGCAGTCTCAGACCCTTTTTCTTTGTTATTCAGTTGTGGGATGTAAAACATCAGACAGATAAGACATCACACTCTTCTGTTTGTGAGGCTGTCACCATAGGAACTGCACAAAGTAAGTCTGTGCTCGGTATGTCACACTACATGACTATAATGACGAGTGCCCCCCACATTCACTAAGGTGATGTAAATGAAGGTTACAACTGAAAATTGCTTTTAGTCAAGTGGTAGAATTGATGTTCTTTAATCCCAACTTTCCCAGTGCGAATTGCATCTCTGCTGTCTTAGGAAGGACAACTAGAGTGTGGGAGTGGCAGCTGTGGAACGTGAACACCAGTCATGTTAATCATTTTCAAACATACAAGGTGCTGGAGCCTAGCGTGGTAACTCTGGACACAAGGTGGAGACCCGATACCGGCCCACCTTAGACTTGTACATGGCACTGAACTTTGTATCCATAGTGCTTCACATCTCATTACCAACATGCAGATCTTACTAATGAAAGCTGCGATATCTTGATGTTTGTATAATGTGGAGAATCGAGTGTCACTAGTCACCAACACACATGTGACGACCAGGGGGTGGAGGTCCCCTTGGAATATCGACAGTCGTGGATCGGGAGGGGCAGTGATCGGCTAGCAACCCAGTAACAAATCAGCAGTCCATATGACTTGTCCATGTGCACGGCCACACTGCTCTTCCAGTGACATTCATCTCGATTCTGGACCTGCTGGTGCATTCTGGGTGGGGTGAGGCCACCTGCAGAAGGAAGACAGAAAGACGGAAGCAGCAGTTTGCAGTCAGTAACATTTAGCCACAGCTTATCCATCTCTGATTTATCACTCTTGACACAACATCTCCTAGTGAGGAGCTGGAGCCTACCCCAGCAGCTTAGTTCACTCATTCTATACACTGACGTACACACATTGAACTCCAAGTTTTAGCTTGAATGTGTAAATCTGTCTCCCCACTCTAAGCCACAGAATCATAAACTGAGCTGAACTGAGTAAGTCCATCCATGCCTGCAGTCACCCCATGTCGGTGCCCTTAAATGTTCAGTTCACATTTCTTTGCTAGCCGCCCTAACGCCTGTGATGCCAGGTAGGAAGTCACTGACTGCGCCAGCACCTCAATTGTAATCCATTTTGTCCTTTACAACATACAGTATATACGCTGAAGTCTACAGTCATTCTTAATGTAAACCTTCTATTTTCTCCCCCTCTGGTTCCTCCCAGTAGAATCCTCAAATTGAGCCCAGGATCATGGCCTTGGATGACCACCTGCTCCTCAAAATCAGAGAGGTGTGGGCAGCCAGGAGGATCCGCAGCACCCCATGTTTTACCCAGGTAGTTGTCTGCGTCAGGGTGATGGCACCCACACTAGAAATAATCCAGCAGAGTGTGTGATCAACGCAACACTCAGCATATGGTGACCTTACCTTGCTGTGTCTTTTTATTCTGTGTTGTGCACATCATCAGATTTGGTGGACAAAGATTCAAAACTTACTTCAATACTGCAGTGCTAAACAACCTTGTAAATGAGTTTAGTTCTTCAATCGCCATTATTTAATTACTGTACTTACCATTAATATGACCAGTGGGTTTCCTAGTTGGAGGACCAGGACTGGAGGTGAACATTTCAATCTGGGACACACTGTACACACGGTTTGATTTTAGAGTTCTGAAAGCGGGCAGTCCATTGTGAGTCTGTGGTGAGTGTTCACGTTCTTCATGTGTCCACGTGGCTTTACCTTCCAGCTCCCAAAGATGTACGTCTTCCATTCAGTATTTTTCAATTCACATTTACCTCTTCACAATTACGGCACAAACGAATTTGCCACCTGAAATTATGTTCCAAGGTGAAGCATTTTTATTAAAAAAAAAAAAAAACCCACAAAACTATTCTTACCATTTACTATAGGGCACGGGTCCAAACATCAAAAACAAAGCTTCACAAACTTACCAGATATGTCCATTTTTTAAGCTAAAAATATTTAAGTATCACTCCATATCTGAGATTACAGAGACATATTGTAAAACAGCTTAATCACGTCACTCTCAGAAATGTTTATGTAAGATTCAGCCATTTTAAAAGGAGACCAGTTGCTCGATTCCCCTCCCAGTTTGTCCACTTCCACGGCCCCCTTTCAAATCCAGGTCTGTGGTTTTCTACAGTCCCCTCAAAAATCATCTGCTGCTGCTCTTGAATGTTAATACCCAGATGTGAATTGCTGTGTCGGTTCTATTAGCAACTTGACAATAATCACCAGAAATCACTGCACTTAACCAGCGCTCGCAGCGTTACGCTGTATTTGATGAAGACGATCACAGGCAAATTTGAAAACCGTCAGAACTCCAATTATTTCAGGCATGGCTGGTCCTTGTGATTATGAATACATGGATGTTGGGACATGAGGGAGCACCAGCTCAGAAATGCTAGAAAGATCATTACAAATAATTCTAAGTTGATTTATAATTGCACTGAATCGCAACTCAGAACTAATTCATCTCATCCTTAACCTCAAATAACAGCACCAAGACTTTGAGATAAAATGTATTACTCCGAGTTTGCTCTTATGATTACAAACATCACTTAGAAATGCAGACGGCACGATTTGTTAAACTGGATGAATTTGGTAAGCTTTAAGACTTGTGCTGTCACATTTGGCCTGGCACCATTTTCAAAGTCCTTTCTCAAATTTCTGGACAGTATTAACGGCGCCCAGCATGAGGGGGTGTGGGCATTTGTGTGCGTCTGTGCCCAGCAGTGGAGTGGAGTCCCATTCAGGGCTTTTTTTTTTCTTCCAGGTAGAAAACGAATGGACGTGTGATTGTAATTATTGTCGTGTACACTGGAATCTTAAGTGAAAGCGTGCTTAGAAGAATGACTTGTACACTTTTGTATAATGGAACTGTATCATTAAATTCATATATGCAGGCAGCACACAGGTGCTGTGCTTAGTGAGGATCTAGTGGTTACCACATACTGTAAGTGTTGACTTTGGTACTGTTGTCACCCATTTGTTTGACTAGGTTGACCGTCCCCAAAGTGACAGTAACATCGGCACCTTTAAGGAAAGGGAGCTACTGTGCAGTGGCCAATGGGAAGGGCAGGTTAAAAGGGGCAACGTTCCTAGCAGAAGCACAGCTGTCTTCAGCCATTGTGGAGGACACAAAGTTGTTTTTGCCAGTGGAAATACATGCTACCTGGATGAACACCAGTTTGACACCATCCAGAGGGGATACCTGTTGTGGTGTGGCAAGGGATGGTAGAATGACATGTATTCTTTAGCAGACCATCTTTCATATGCCACTGAACTGACATTCCTCTGTCATTGGATTGAACTGAGATTATTTGTTGGACTGCCAACTGCTTCATGCTTGTCTGGTTGTGATTTGAGAATGCATCCTTGTATTTTGTGATTTCATTTTAACATAATCATTATGTTTATCATGTGTAAGCATGGTGTCTTGTTATTATTGGGGAAAAAGAAATCAGGGTTACAGTTGGTAATGCCTCATTAATACTGGTGATCAGCACAGTGGAGGGATTGGTGCAAAGATGGCGCACACTTTCCACAGCCTGAGCTCAGATCCCACCACCAGAGATTGTTTGCTCAGGATGCACACTTTTCCTGGTGTTATTGGGGATTTTCCTCCTACATCCCTAAAAATATCTAAGATAACTTGATTATTGCCGGCGTGTGCATGAGTGGGACCTGCAATGATGGCCTGATGTACACTTTAGGACATGACCATGCCTTAGCCCCCTGCAAGGCTAACTTGGACTCAATGGGTGTCAGATGATAATGTCACAGTGCACAGACTGTGTAAACTGTATATGCAGTTAATGAGGACATACAGTATGACAGTTTAGAGTCATTAACACTAAGTGACTTGGATAAACAGTAGACTGACCTGAACAAAGCAAAAATACCCTAGAAGCTGAAATTGGGTGGTCATGTAAAAATGTGATTCCTTCACTCTACTAGAACATTATTATTTAAAGCTGACATTCATTGCATGACTACAACTCAAAAAAAAAAAAACTCACTTGAAGGTGAAAAGAAAAATGACAGAAAGACTATCAGAGTGCACCATGCTTGATACCACATGTAAATTCTTTCTCCAGCTTTTACAAGAACCTAAACCAGCAAATGAACCATTTAACTTTGTGTGAAGACATCATAAATGTAAGGCACAAGTCTCAAGTGTCACTGCTCTGTAGTGTGCCTTCCAAGTGGAATTCAAATATTCTCTCTGTATCTGTATACACTTTATCCAGGTGTTCCGGTTTCATTCTATGGTGTAAAGACACAATGTGGAAGGATATGTGGCTGTGGACTGGATACAAAACTACTGTATAATGTCCTAATATTCTGATAAGTACACTGGCGTGCCTTTGTTATTTTGGGTCCCAAGACTTTAGGACTCCATGATCTTACTGTCAAAGCTGCACTTGCACAACAGAGAGTGTGAACACTTTGGCCATTGACATGCTGAATGAAATCAAACTATTTTATTCTTTATCTTTGTGCATACTGTTGTACGTGTGACACTGAATTTAAGTCTCATATATTACCTCATCTGTAGTAACACACTAACTCAGCTTTTCAATCGACTCTTCTCAAAGAACCAGCGCTCCCTACATGAAACTAAGGAAACTGTCGCTGCACACAATACGCCGTAGAAGGCAATATAATTTTAATCAGTTGCTATTTTAAATGTTAAGACAGTCAAAAAATCAGATTTTTAATGATTATTAATCTGTTATTGATTGGGTAATAAATACCAGGAATAAATAAAGATAGGTGAAATGTCATGAGATATAATGCAATATAATATAATGCTGTGTACTGAACACAGTAGAGCTCTTCCAGGTACAGACAGTGTAAGTTACAGATATACTGTACATTTGATTCACCAGAGGAATAAAAGCACCAACTTTGAGTCAACAGGTGGAATTACTATGAGAAACATTAACTCTGGGCTAAAGTCACAGACAATGCACTGGAACTTCCAGCAGCTTAAAATGTTGTTTACCCCAAAATATACATCATATGTTTGGTAAATCCTTTGAACTGGATGTCACAACACATCTGGGCTGTCAAGCTCAGATCCTGCAAAGCCACAGTGCTGGCAGAATGTCATGTAAACAAAGTTAATTCCTCCTTTAACACAAAATCCCAGTGTAATTAGACTTGGGCTTTTCTGATAACTCACCTTGTTTGTTGATTTGTGGAAGTACTTTTGATTTTTGTTGTTGTTGTTTTTTTAATCACATGAATTAAGTAATTACTAACAATAAATTAAGTACATATCTTTCATGTTTATGGGTTACATTATTACCTGTTTTCCATGCACAAACCTTACCCCTTTATGAAACATTTGGAGACAAAGTATCATTTTGGCATGAGAAAAAAAAATCCTCTGCTTTTACTGCTCTACTCATGGGCATTATCAGGTGAATTTGTCCAAACAGGCTGGCGTTTTTCAATGAAGGCTTTTATCCCTTCTTGTCCATCTATCAGTGCTAAATTTTCTACCATAACCTGGGAGGCCAATCTGTATGCAGTTTTACGTTCCTGAGCCATTTGTCTATAAAATGTGTTCTTTCCCAGAGCCACCACAGGCCTACTGGCTTTACAGATCATCCTAACAATTTTCATGGTTTCCTCCTCTAGTTTTTCTTCTGGGACAACTTTGCTCACCAGGCCATGAAGTAAAGCATCGTTGGCAGAGATTGGTGCACCAGTAAAAAGCATCTCCAGGGCCACCTGGAATGAAAGGTTTGAACAATGTAAAAAAATGTTCTTAATAAGTAACAGAGGTATTTCAGTTCAATTAATAACGTATAGAGTAGAAGAGTTATCATTTTTATAGCCAGTTTGCTCCAGCTAGTTTACATAAAACTGTATTAATGTATTGTGATTGTTTTCAGAATGATTTACTGTACTTCCCTTGAATCATAAGCAACATCTGTATTATTTTTAAATGAAACATCAAGCCAAAGGATTCATAAATAACAGTCCTCATTTAAAATTCAAATTAGATTTTAAAATATTACCTATAAGCATATGGTTTACAGTATATAGCCACATGGCCTTGATTGACTGACTGACAAGAAATTCTTGGCTATTTGCAGACAATCTAAGGAGAAACTGTTCTTACTAATGCATCTCATGGTACTTAGGTCCAAATAAATCCAATCTTATTAAATAATTTACTTAATTTTGAAGAAGTAAACTAAAAAGACATTTCACATGTAACAGTGAGGGATGGCAATCTTAGTGGAGGTTTACGGTAGTTACAGAATGCCAGAGATGGTGTTGTTATATGTCTGCCTGCTATTCAGTAACATTGTGGCTTAACAGCTGCCTGTATTATTTTTTAAATCTTTATCTTAATGTTTTATATGCAAAGATAAATACAGAATAATCATTTTCAACTATACACAATGGATATCAAACTTTTATCAATTTCAAATTCTCTTATAACACAAAAAATATTGTCACAAAAAAAAATACAAATATGTGTGCTTGCTTTTTGTACATAATATATTACTGTCATTATTCTGAGACATAAAATTAAAAGAAAAATGTAATAAAAATTAAAAATAGACAAACCTATTGTGAACACATGACAACAAACCTGAATGTGAACTTGAAGTGCAGACCAAAGTATCTGAACCTAATATCCTGAGATTAGACAGGGTTTTCTGTTAACAAGCAAGCACTAAAGTCTGATTCCCTCCAGTGGTTATTTAGCACAAAAGCTTCTTCTTCAGCGCTCTGCAGCACAGGGGTCAGTGAAGGACTTTTAGTGCAGCCGCAAGAGTTATAGACAACAGGAAAAAAAGACTATTTTGTGACAGAACTGAATTGTGATTTTTAAAAAGAGAACCTACCTCTAACATTTGAAAGCATAGTTATGATATTTATTTCAACTTGCAAGAGTTACTAACACGACTTTTTTAAACTGTATTTCTATTTTTTAATATAGGTTTGTTGGCCACCTACTAAAACATGACAAGAATGATAAATAAATATATTAAAAATAGTATTTATTATTTTTTAAACAAAAACATTAAGTTTCATTCACTATACTTTGTCATATAAAATGGTTTTGTTCTCATATGTATTGTTGATGAAAATGTAGCACCATTCTTTCTTTCTAATAAAAGTACTCTTTCTTATTAAAGTTAAAGTATATTTTTCAATATGTGTTAAAAACAATTTGGATAAAAGCATGCTTTTTCCAGTTAACTCAGTTAGGATGCCATATGATATTAAGAGAATTTTCCACTGACTTTCTCAGAACAGTTCAGTCTTTAGAAGTTACAGTTAGAAGGAAACTTAAAGATCTTTGTAAAATAAACTTTTAAATCTTGATGGAAACCATTAAACAATACATGAATTGATGGTAAAGTCTTCAACTCTCTTTACCAGGCAGAATTAATATTATTAAAATAAAGATTCTTCTGAAATTAATTTCTTTTTCAGAGCATTCCCATATGTGTTAACAAATATTAACAAAAAAGCTGGATTCTAATGTAAGCACATTTCTTGGATGGCTAAAAGAGTGCATATTAAAAATACAGCACTACAAAGATTGAAAGCAGAAAGTAGCATGGCTCTATCTAACTTAAGACTTTACTACAGGGTTGCAAACATTTGTAATTTGAGGCAATGGAAGAAGGTAAAAAGTAACAAAAATATACCTGCTTAGTTAAGATTGACTAGTCAGACTGTACTTCATTTACTCATAAAATGCTATTTTATACTCCAGCCCTCCCTCAATTACACAGTATTAAATTCATGGAAGTCATTAGGTACCAGGACTTTACAGACTATTCATAACATTAATTATTCATCAATCTATGTAACACATGCTATAATTTATCTCCAAATTGTACACTGGACACATATCTCTTAAGATTATCTAAAATATATTAGGGATTAAGTCGTAATTGTGCAAGTTGTCATGTAGGCCTAGGCTCACTAGATCACATGTTTTGGAAATGTCCAAAAATTAAGCCTTTTTTGTGTGAAGATATTTATAACCAATATCGGACTGGATTAGACTATCTAATAAAAGATCTCTGTGATTTCCTACACTACATTATTAGTGCGCTGACTACTTATCCTGTCTGACACGGGCGTATTTCACTAATACTGAAAACCAGTACAGCTTCTGAAGATGTCAGCCATCAATATTTCAACATAACAAAATCAAGCATAACAGAATTCAGTTAAAAAAAAAACATAATAAAAATACACCCATAGGCTCACTAATTAAAGCACATTAAATCTAAGCATGTGAATTAATTTTATGTGCACCTTAAGGATAATTCCACTTATGAAAAAGCAGTGATGTTCCAGCTGTGAGTCAATGATGCTTGCCACATCTGTTTGCTACATCAAAAAAGAGAGAAAAGTTTCCGATACACTAATCACTCTACTTCATGTTGTTATTTTTTTTAGGGAAATTGTATTTCTTGAAACACTGCACATCTGATGATACCAAAGTTAAAATGAGTTTCTTCTAGCAGTTTACTTTCTGAACATACCTTCCTGGGTACAGCTCTGCCAAGGGCAACAGCAGGTGTTGAACAAAACAGACCAACATTGACCCCTGGGGTGGCAAACGTCGACTTATTAGATGCCACGGCAATATCGCAACTGGCAACGAGCTGGCAACCTGCTGCTGTGGCAGTACCATTTACTTTAGCTATAACTGGCACTGGAATATCTTGAATCAGATGCATCACCTACACATATGAAAATGGTAGATATAAAATAAAGAAGATTACTTGAGTTCATTAGGAAGTGAAACATATTACAATAGAATACAGACAAATGCATTTTATAGTCCTGCAGACAAAAGCAATCCATTGCATTCTGAGAAGACAGTAGATCAGCAGCATTTTTGTTCATTGTTGTCATTATATTTCTGAGCAGGTTACGTGACGTGTACAACTCAATTTTTATCATACTGCGGGCAGTGGATTTACCACTTTCTAGGAATTCATACCACTGAAAAAGCAGCATCTTACTATTCCTGACTACTAACTATGTTTCAGACCATCCAGGCCAACTTAGAGCTGGCAATTAGTCTAACAAAGAAAACTAGTAACCAAGGGAAAGAAGATAAGGAAGACACAAAGCACGGCACAAACTCCAAGCAAACATTGATCAGACAAGACTTAATAGGGCTATGAGATGGCCAAACTAACTACTCAGACACCATTACATTATTTAAAATTAATGGAATAGAAGAGAAAATGCAAAAAAAAAAAAAAAAAAAAAGATCAAACTGTTATTTAGAATACGACTGATTTGGAGTAAAGCCTGACCAAAGATGCTAAGCTTGTATGAAACATAACTGGAATCACAATATCCTGCATATGGAAATTCTCCATCTCCTGAGCGCCTCATCAACTGCATGTAAAAAGCAGTAATTCAGCAGTTTCTGCCTTATATTTTGGGTGAGCCCCAAACGTGCAGCTTGTCCTTGTCCTTTTGTTTATTTCTTATTTTATCCAATCACCTCAGTGATGGTGGGGTAATTGAAGGATGGCAAAATAATGCAACATCATGCAGCATAGGTACTGTTCACCATGTAATGCTTCTTGAGCACAGGTAAGTCCAGTTTCCTTTCAGCAGCTTACTCCTAGAGGTGAGATGGGTATTCCAAACCTCTCATCCCACCCTCACTAAAACATCAACTATGGGGATACAAAAAATGTTTCTGACTAAAAAGCGTTTACCTCTGCACAAGTCTCAAAGATTTTCGTGTGATGCTCAGGTCCTTGCTTTGATGTTAGCTCTGTTAAGTCATGGCCTGAGGAAAATACTGGACCTTCAGCTGCAAATGAGAAGGACAACATGCAGTTATACATCTGACCCAACCTAATGTTTACCTGTTTCACCCCCACAAGATTTATGGAAATATCTGAATCACAATTATAAAATGATCCAAGGTATCAAGGTGGCAAAAATGTACAAAAACACTACACCCCCCATGTACTTTTACATCTGCCACAACCTCTCAAGTCAGACACCTTTAAAACAGCATGTGAACATTTTCATTGATTTGCATAGCCTGGCGCCAAGAAGTTCTGTAAAATAATAGGTTTCCAAAACTAAAGACATGGTCTCTTATGAACATATGACAAAAAGTATACTATATGGACAAAAGTATTGGGGCATCTGACCATCACACCAACAGAGACTTTAATGACACTGCATTCAAGT
Organism: Erpetoichthys calabaricus; assembly: GCF_900747795.2. NCBI lineage: Eukaryota > Metazoa > Chordata > Cladistia > Polypteriformes > Polypteridae > Erpetoichthys > Erpetoichthys calabaricus. Next base: position 247,302,392 of record NC_041394.2, read on the forward strand.
ACATATGGAGTTCGTCATCCCTTTGCAGCTATAATAGTTTCTGCTCTTCTTGGGAAGCTTTCAACAAGATTTTGGAGTGTTTCTGAGGGATTTTGTGCCCATTCATTCTGTAGAGCACTTATGAGGTCAGGCACTGATGCTGGATGAGAAGGCCTGACTCACAATCTCTGCTCCAGTTCATCCCAATGGTGTTCAACTGGGGTTGAGGTCAGGACTCTGTGTGGGGCAGTCAAGTTCTTCCACACCAAACTCATCCAACCACATCTTTATGGACCTTACTTTGTACACTGGGGAACAGTCATGTTGAAGTAGAAAAGGGCCTTCCACAAACTTTTTCCATACAGTTTGAAGCATAGCATTGTCCAAAATGTCTTGGTATGCTGAAGCATTAAGATTGCCTTTTACTGGAAATAAGGGCTTAGCCCAAACCCTGAAAAACAGTCCTACACCATTATCCCTCCAAACTTCACAGCTGGCACAATGCAGTTAGGCAGGTAACATTCTCCTAGCATCCACCAAACCAAGACTCGCCCATCTGACTGCCAAACAGAGAAGCCTGATTCATCACTCCATGTAACAAGTTTCCACCACTCCATATGACGCTTGGCATTGGACTTGGTGATGTGAGGTTTGCATGCAGCTGCTAGGCCAAGGAAATCCATTCTATGATGCTCCCGGCACAGTTTTTGTGTTTACATTAATATCAATAGAAGTTTGGAATTCTTCAGCCATGGAATCAGTAGAGCACTGGTGACTTTTACATGCCATGCAACGTACTGTTGACCCTGCTCTGTAACTTGACGTGGTCTTCCGCTATGTGGCTGAGTTGCTGTTGTTCCTAAATGCTTCCACTGTCCAATAATACCATTACAGCTGACCATGAAATATCCAGTAGGGATGAAATTTCACAAACCATCTTATTGCAAAGATGGCACCCTATCATAGTACCACACTTGAAGTCACCGAGCTCTTCAGAACAACCCATTTTGTTTCACAAATGTTTATAAATGGAGACTGCATGGCTGGGTGCTTGATTTTATACACCTGTGGCAATGGGTCTGACTGAAACGCCCGAATTCAGTAATTTAGAGGTTTGTCCTCATACTTTTGTCCATATAAGGGGGTATGTGGACTGTTGAGTTTAGGTGTTTCAGCCACATTGTAAAACAGCTGCATGAAATCAAACAAACAGCCAAGCAATCTCCTTTGACAAACACTGCCAGTACAACCCTGTTTACAAAAAGGATAGGTCAGTGCTATTAGGGTGAAGCGGAAGCGTGTAGGAGCGACAACAGCTCAGACACAAAGTGATAGACCATGCAAGCTCACCAAGCAGGGCTACCGAGTTCTTTTTTTAGAACAATCTAGATGAGAACAGGCCACTCAGCCCAACAAAGCTCGCAAGTCCTATCCACTTATTTCTTCTAAAATAACATCAAGTCGAGTTTTGAAAGTCCCTGATGTCCTACTGTCTACCATCCTACTTGGTAGCTTATTCCAAGTGTCTATGGTTCTCTGGATAAAGAAAAACCTCCTGATGTGTGTGTGTGAATTTTACCTCTAACAAGTTTCTAACTGTCCCCTTGTGTTCATTTTAAAAAAACAGTCTCGATCCAATCTACTAATTCCCTTCATAAATTTAAACACTGCAATCATGTCTCTTCTTAATCTTCTTTTCCTTAAACTGAAAAGGCAGAGCTCTTTTAATCTTTCTTCATAATTCATCCCCTGTAGCCTTGGAATCAGCCTAGTCACTCTTCTCTGGACCTGTTCTCAAGAGCATAGTGCGTAAAAATTTCCTATTCTCTGTTTCATCACTCACAACAGAGTCCAAACCGCTTCTGAAAGCATCATCAGTGCAACAACTGTGTGTTGGCTGCTTCATGAAGCTGGTTTCCATGGCTGAGCAGCAGCCCACAAGCCAAGGGTAACTATGTGCAATGCCAAGTGTTCCTTAGAATGCAGTAAAGCATGCCGCCATTGGACTCTGGAGCTGTAGAGGTCCGTTTTCTGGAGTGATGAATAAATGCTTCACTATCTGGTAGACTGATACATAAATCTGTACAGTATTGAGTGCATAGTTTATACTGAAAAGTTTGATGGAGGAGAGATAATAGTCTGGGGCTGGTGTTCATGGTTTGGGATGTTAATGCTACAATGACATTTTTGACAATTGTGCACTTGCAACTTTTTAGCGTTTGTTTTGGGGAGGCCCTTTTTCTGACTGGGCCCCTGTGCACAAAGCCAGGCCAATAAAGACATGGAGGAACTCCAGAGGCTTACAAAGCACCCTGAACACCTTTTGGATGACTTGGTACTTCGACTGGGCGTCAGGCCTTCCCATCCAATGAACCCACAAATGCTCTGTCGCTTGACTGGGCACAAATTCCCACAGATCCACTCCAAAATCTGTGAAAAACCTTCCCAGAAAAGTGGAGGCTTCTATATTTGCAAACAGGGTGAACTCTATTAACAATTCTGAAAGTTTTCAAATGAGACTCCAATCCAAGCTCATATTGGTGCGATGGTCAGGTGTCTACAAACTTATTATACAGTCGATTCCACTTAATTGGACGACATTGGGACGCGATCATTTTGGTCCTAATAACCGGCTGGTCCGATTACAGGAACATGCCCTATACATGTGCAACCAAGACGGGACGTGCTGTAAGTAACATATTAAAATGTCATTATGACTTTTATTGTGCTGCACATGCATATGGCGAACGTACAAACAAGAACTACGTGCATGTACGGATGCTTACAACTTTGTTTATTGATAAAGAAATCTACAAATTCTTCGAAACGATCTACACGACACTCAGCATGTGAAGCACAATAAAAAAGGTAACATTACCAAATTCCAGTCAACGTTTGAAGAACTTGTCTAATGAGATCCGACACATTCTGTTGACGCACTGCACTTGAACAAAATCACTACAAACATCTAACGCATCAATGGGACTGCCTTCATTTCCCTCCTGCATGAAATAGTGGCGCAAAGTTTCAATGCATTTCGGCACTAAAAGAGTCCAATTTGACTTTCTTGAAGCAAAAGATTTCTCGTGTAAACTTTAATCCTTATTGACAGGAAGGAATTCCTTGCACGGACACTCTTGTTTACGCTCGACTTCATGTCGCCGGCTACTGGCCGGCCCGTTTTAGGAAAGAAAGGGCAGGCATGTTCACCCACACTGATTTGCACTTGGTACAAATTTTCCGACTTCCTGACCTTTGATAAAAACATAAATTCTCCTGGGGAGCCCAGGGATCCTCCCGATGTCGCTGACCTGCTTTACATCTGCTTTCTGTGGGCGACTTGTGGCTTCTTTTTCTCATTCTCTGTCACGTTCTTTGGTCCGATTAAACGGAATTTTGGTCCAAATAAGCGAACAGTATTAGGCTTATGTAATATGATCTGTTTTGGTTCTTTAGGATTCGGTCCGAATAAGCGGCTGGTCCGATTAACAGGTGGTCCAATTAACCGGAATCGACTGTATATTGTAGAGTAAACACACTCTGACAAGCTTTGGGTTTATATGGCCCATTCTGAATTCTGATTTTGTAGGCCAGGCGGTCACCAAGAAAACCAAAAAATGAAGCAATTCTTAGTTCCAGTTGTACAAATGGCATGGGGGGAGTGATTTAACCAGAAAGAATTCTCTGACTACAGTTATTGAATTAACAGAAAATCATATACCTGAAATAATTATAACTCTTAGAGCACTGCTGTCTGCCTCATGGAGAATGTCAGCATGAAGAGAATTCAGCATAGCCAGGGACAGGGCATTCCTTTTCTTTGGATTGTTGAGAATAATGTTCCTTTAAAGGAAATAAAATGGACATGGATGAAATCTATTTGAATAGTTACGGTTTTTAAACTGTTTTTTTTTTTTTACGAACTATTACAAGGATTAGAAAAATAAATGATCGATGAAATGTTACACCATTTGCCTTGTCATGGCGTTCTATGTGAAAAGCAGGATTGAAACACCGACTAAAACAGGAGTACAGTGACGCAGAGGTTGGCACAAATCCTGACCATTCTGTCCATGAACTTTGCAGGTTCCACTGCTCAAAAAACGTTATCACCGGGAACGGGGTTTGGAATTGTGTAAAACTTACTAAATAACTGAACGTAGCACTTCAAAGTAAATGAAATGTAACAAATACCAGACCATGACACGTGCAGAGATGCTGCGAAAATATTAAAGAAAAGCGTATACTTGCAACTTATTTTTTCTGGAGAGGGAAAGACGAAGCAGTTCATCTATTTGTCACAAGAGGGCAAATGCATATAAAGCAAAAAAACATTTTCTCGCCATCTGCAAAGTTATTCCATTTAAACCGCTGTGTCACTGCCCACCTCACGCCGTCCTTCTCACAGCGCACAGTCAACTTCTCGGTCTCCGCACGACTCCCGAAACTCCTCGTGCATTGAGCTGCACTCCTCAACATCGACCAGACCGGAGCCCGGAGTTGCACTGAATACACAGCCATAACGAGCCCGCGAGTTACTTTAGGAAAACAAGGAAGTGCAGCAGCGCGCGGGAAGAACACCACGCCGAATGACCTCACGGCTTTGCTCATCTGCGACCCCCAGCGGTCGGCGGAGAGAACACAAGAACGACGCCGGGAAATTCAACGGAGTGAAGCTTCTACTGCTGGAGAGGAGTGGATCTCGAAGGCAGTGCTGAGGACCTTCTGGGGCTGCTGGTTTGTGTGCCAGCCTGTTTCATAATCAGTCAGGCGTTTCACCATTAACTGAGCTCTTTTAATTAGCTAGTCTTTATTATTATTATCACTCAAAATGTATTTCAGGATAGTCCTTATGCTACCACCTATGTGGTCCAAGGCAATAACACAGGGAAGTGTTATGTGTGTACAGTATATTGCATGTTTTGGGGGATTATGTTTGTTTTAAGGAATTTCCTCACTAGGTGACATGTATTTAAAGTGCCTGCTTTCTGTACTTTTCTGTATGTTTATTGGTTTCTATGTGATATCTCTAAGCTTTTGTGTAGCGTATGTGAGATGGATACAACAATGGACATAAAGATGACCTTCTCCATACTTGTGCATTTTATTTGTGTTTGGTACAGTAGTGTCAATAATATTTGTAGTTTTATTTTGTTTGTCTACTAGCGTTACATTTGGTTTGTTATGGTAGATTGTTTTGTCTGTATATGTAGTTCTGTCCCAGTTTAGTTTATATGTGGCATTTTCTAATCCCCTTTTCAGGGGGTAGGGGGGATAGGTGTACAGTATTGTACTTATAATACAGCTTGTTACTCATTTGTGTTGTAGCGACAGTCCTTGATGCCTAATTTTTGCTATCTGGTCATGTCTGTGCACATAGTTTGTCTGTGTCAGTAGTTTATAACTTTATGTGATGTGTTCAATCGTTTCTTGTTCCTTGTGTCAATATCTGCACGTACACCCTGTAATGTTAGCATATATTTTCTGTAGTTTCTCGTGTTTATAACCTGATCTTGTATGACCAGAGTAAACTCCTCTATTTCACCACAGCAATCTCAACCACACAAGGCTGATCAATTTCATGAAGAGGTCTGCCTTGTTTGTGTTTTAGGTTGTGTGGTTGTTACGTCCGTCCCACGCTGACTATGCATCACTGATCGTCTCCCCCAGGAGCTGCTTCACGCACATCATGATGCCTCCCCCACCCTCTCTGAAGTTTATTCCACAATACAGGCGAAGAACATGAACTATTGCTCAATTTGTGTGGAAGAAGTTTGTTAAATTATTAATTAATTCATCTCTCTGTGTTTAAATGAATTATATCTGAGCACGTGGAAGAGTGAGTCGCTCTACTTTTGGGGTGGTGGTGTGTTTTGTGAGCAGTGTTAGTGTTCTCCTTTGGAGTTGCTGTAGGTCAGTTTTTGACCAATGTATTACTCTGAAGGAATATGGCAAACATATTCATGTCTTTAATTGTGATGTATGCTTTGAGGTGTGTTTTTAGCATTTGTGAAAAACATGATGTATACTGTTTTGGAAGAGTATATTTAATTTCTTTGTGTTGTTAAAAGTTTGTCCTGTTGGAACCCAAGCTAACTGTATAGTTTACTATCTGTCATGGCCTCGATTCAGTGGCAGTGTTTGAGAGTATGCCCACCTTGTCTAAGGATCCCCTTCTCTGCATGAATTGTTGTATGTTTGTCCAGTCCCAACTCCAAGTGTATGTCTTGTGAATACTTCTGCATTATTTCTAGTAACTGCTATAATGGTTTGGTTAGTCCTGTGTGTATCTTTATATCGTCCCTATAGAACAGATGTGATAAAGGTGTATTGTTGGTGCTGGTTTTTGACTTTGTATTCATTTTTTGTGTTGTTTAATCTGTTTGATAATGGGTTGGGGGCTAGAAAGAACCAAAGAGGGCTAAGTGAGTGTTTAGTTAAGAGGCATTAGCTCTCTGGAAATGTGTTCTTTTGAATTGTGGCGTTTTAATTTACCTGTATTTAAATAATTATAAATAAAAAAGGTATTATCCCCACCCCTCATGCAATATGACGGTTACAAGATTACACGAGAAGCATAAAGGACAATCTAGCTCTTTATTGACGGGTTCATGCGGTATTACAAACGGGAAGCTTATGACAGACATATCAAGTATATGAGAGACTTGATCTACTCAGTCTTGCCATCTTTCGTTTGCCACGCTGAAAGGATTTTAACCGGACAGAAGACATAATCTTCTGCCCGGCCTCGGACAGAAGACATACTCTTCCGCCCGGCAGCTTCAAAGTGTCGGTCGTAGCTCCATCCTTATATTGGGTTGCTCCATGTGCAGGCTCTTGGCTCTGGATCTAAACAAGGACAGGAAAGGACTCAAACCCCACCTTCAAAAATACCGGAATAGCACAATGCCTACATACAGTTCTCAATCTCCCAACAAGGAAAGAGAATAGTGTACTGACAGAAGACAAAAATATACTAGTCTGTCTTTAGGCTCTCTAGTCCTGTGCTTGGCTCGCCAATTCTAAATACTGAAGCTGTGCCCCTCTGTACCATACTTGGTCTGCCTGTATGAGTGAGTCCATAACAGTGGGCACAGAGAACAGTGACATTAAACTTAAATAACAAAACATATTATAACAGTAAGTCTCTGTGGAAGATGCCTCATCTTATTTGTAACGAGTCTGTGTGTATTGATGTGGCGCTGATACTTACGTGTAGTGTTGGTCTCCAGTTTTGTTATTATTATCTGTTCTCTAATTCTGCATTTAGAAAAGCACACCAGCGTGGCTTTTAAATTTATAAATATTCATATTTTTGCTCTAGCTTTAAATGCTGACCTCTGTTTTGTTGTCTTCATATTAATCTGCCTTTTTCTGTGCTCCCTAGATTGTATCCTAATAATGACAATTACCAACAAGCAGAGTAGAGACCTGAGCAAAAAGACACTGTAGCCACTTCAGTATCAGAGCCACTAATGTGCTTATCAGTTAATAATGGACTAAATAACCAGAACAGCAGAATGAAAGTCAAGATAATGGTGAAATCATGAAAACCAAGTTAAGAAATATACTAACATATTCCAATGTAACATACGATACATAACTGCTTGGTACATGCTAATCAAAATTCACCAAAGTTTTGTAATTTCTAGATTCACACCAAAACATAGAAATTGATAAATGACAACTCGCTTAATTAGGCTAAGGGTTGGAACACAAGCCAGCAGTCATGGGGGTCCACAGGCTTGAGACTGAAAGCCACAACCTTAGAGGAGTGATGAGTGGGTGCACTGTGGCCTGTCACATCCTAATACTCCAAAATTGTAGAGTTTGGGTGCCCAGTAGCTACATGCTCAGCCTCTTATTGATGTAGATTTATTTATGCTCAAATAAAGTGCAGTCTATCTTTCTATCTATCTATTGGCACAGGTGTGCCAGTTACAAAGAAGGAGGGCTGGCTCTAAAACTAATTCTGGGCTGAAGGTCATACTTGAAAGTTCCAGTTTTAAAAGTCACTGTTGAGACTATGTAATTGAGTTGGCCACCATGACAGTAAAGCATTGGGTTGGGTTTATACTTCATGTGACGGGACACATGCACCTGCAGACGCTTCTGTTTTGCAAGCGTTGTACTGTTTATACTTGCACGTGCACTTTATGTAAATCTGGAAGATTCCATCAACAACAACAACAGCATTTATTTATATAGCACATTTTCATACAAATGATGTAGCTCAAAGTGTTTTACAAGAGAAAAAATATAAAAATAAAATTAGGCAATACTAATTAACAAAGAATAAAGTAAGGTCCAAAGGCCAGGGAGGACAGAAAAAACAAACAAAAAAAAAAACAAAATCTGCAGGGGTTCCGAGGCCACGAGACTGCCCAGCCCCCACTAGCATTCTACCTAACATAAATGATCTCAATCAGTCCTCATGGTTTTCAGCCTTCACATATAAAAATTAGACGATGATGATCATGTGGACCTCTGGCCTTTAGTCCATCAATAAAGGGACCGCACGGTGCTTTGATCAGGTGCTGGTGGTGGCACAGATCGCCACCACACAAAACCAGAAGAAGAACAGTAGAGAAAATAGGGGTTAGTATGGATTGTGGAGCTATGGAGAAAAAAGAAAAAAATTAAATGCATATACAGTATATCAGGGTTACACTAAAATGAAGCTATGAGAAAGCCATGTTAAAATAATGAGTTTTTAGCAGCTTTTTAAAGTGCTCCGCTGTATTAGCCTGGTAAACTATTCCAGATTTTAGGTGCATAACAACAGAAGGCCGCCTCACCACTTCTTTTAAGTTTAGCTCCTGGAATTATAAGCAAACACTCATTTGAAGATCTAAGGTTACGATTTGGAGTGTAAGGTGAAAGGCATTCTGAGATATAGGATGGAGTGAGATTATTTAAGGCTTTGTAAACCACAAGCAGTATTTTAAAGACAATTCTAAGTGACACGGGTAACCAATGTAGAGACATCAAAACTGGAGAGATGTGCTCAGATTTTGTTTTCATGGTTAAGATTCTGGCAGCTACAGTCTGCACTAGTTGCAATCGACTGATGCCTTTTTTGGGTAGTCCTGAGAGGAGTGCATTGTAGTAATCTAGTCGACTAAAAACAAAAGCATGAACTAATTTTTCAGCATCTTGCAAAGTTACAAGGGGTCTAATTTTTGCTATATATCTTAAGTGAAAAAATGCTGTCCTAGTAATCTGATTAATATGTGATTTAAAATTTAGGTCAGAGTCAATAATTACCCCTAAATTCTTTACCTCTGTCTTGACTTTCAAGCCTAATGGATCAAGTTTATTTCTAATGCCCTCATTATATCCATTTTTGCCAAACACTAAGATTTTTGATTTCTCCTTATTTAGTTTGAGAAAATTACTACTCATCCATTCAGAAACACAAGTGAGACATTGTGTCAGTGAGACAAGAGAATTAGGGTCATCAGGCGCTATTGATAAATACAGTTGTGTGTTGTCAGCACAACTGTGGTAGCTCACAGAATTCCTTGAGATAATCTGACCTAATGGAAGTATATAGATCGAAAACAGCAGTGGACCCAGGATAGACCCTTGTATAACACCATATAGAATATCATGTTTCTTTGAAGTGTAATTACCACAACTAACAAAGAATTTTCTACTTGTCAAGTAAGACTCGGACCAATTTAAGATACTGCCAGAGAGGCCAACGCACTGACTAAGGTGATTTCTAAGAATATTGTGATCAATGGTATCAAATGCGGCACTCAAATCTATGACGATAAGAGCAGATAAACGGCCCCTGTCTGCATTTACCAACAAGCCATTTACTACTTTAACGAGTGCAGTTTCTGTACTGTGATTTGTTCTAAAACCTGAAAGAAACTTGTCAAGAACAGCATGTTTATTCAAGTGATCATTTAGCTGCACACGGACTGCCTTTTCTAGGGATTTTACTTACGAAAGGCAGGTTAGAAATAGGTCTAAAATTTTCAAAAGCAGAGGAGTCGAGATTATTTTTCTTGAGCAGGGGTTTAACAACAGCATTCTTAAGACAGTCTGGGAAGACCCCCGTATCTAATGATGAGTTTACTATGTCAAGAATACTATCAATTAACATGCTTTCAACTTCTTTGAAAGAACTTGTTGGTGTTGGGTCAAGGACGCAGGTGGACTGTCTCAGTTGAGAAATTATTTTAAAAATATCAGGTAATTTGTTTAAAGAGGATCAGTATTGGGGAGATGTACTATATTATTTCTAATATCATTCATTTTGTGATTAAAAAATACAGGAAAAGCTTCACAAGTTTCACTGGAAGTTTTTTGGAGGCATTCCATCGAGTGACCTGGGTTTAGCAGACAATCAATTGTAGAGAATAAGACTCTGGAATTACTAGCATTGTTATTTATAATTCTAGAGAAACAGCAGCACTTTTCAATACGGACTGTGTTGTTGTATTCTGTTATTTTAGCCTTCAATATCTCACAGTGGATAATCAGTTTAGTTTTTCTCCATTTACGCTCAGCTCTCCGGCATGTTCTCTTTAGATCAGACACTCTTTGGGTCTTCCATGGTCTAACAGTGATAGAGGACTATTTAACTGTCTTTTCAGGAGTGACTATGTCAGTGGCAGCTCTCACTTTAGTATTAAAATTATGCGAGATATCACGGTGAGAAAATGAAGTTCGACTTCGCTGTGTTGTGAATTGCCTGAAACATCCATTAAACTCCAAGGACACCTTGCCACAATATCTCTGAAAAGGATGTTTAATGATTATATACATCAATCCAGGGATGCGCCCATTCCAGCAAGCATCGGGCACGAGGCAGAAGCAATGCCTGGACGTGGCAACAGCATCCATCACAAGGTGGATACAGGTGGATGCACACACATACGAGGTGCGATCCAAAAGTTCCCGGAATGCATTTATTTAAAAGCATACACACCAAATAACAATTAATGGTGAACAGTCCCTTCAAAATAGTCACCCGCTGAGTTGATACACCAATCCCAGCAAGATTTCAACCTTTCGAAGCACCTCTGGAAGTCGTTTTTTGTCAGTGTGTTCAAAACGTCGGTTGTTACCACTTGGATCTCCTCCACTGTCTCAAATCTGCGTCCCTTGAGCCTCATCTTCATCTTAGGAAATAAAAAAAATTCAGACGGTGCTAAATCAGGGGAGTATGGCGGGTGGGGAATGGCAGTAAACTTTATAGAAGCCAAAAATTTGCGCACAATCAGAGATGTGTGAGCTGGTGCATTGTCGTGATGCAAAAGAAATGACTTGTCAGCCCACATCTGAGGACGTGTTCGGCGAATTCGATTTCGCAAACGCCTTAGAACATCCCTGTAGAATGCTTGTTGCAACATTTCATGGCTTTCTTTTGCTGTTTTTCCCAGTTTAAAACAGAATTTAACACACACTCTTTGCTCTTTCAAATCACTCATTTTCACTAACAACCCTTCACAGACACAACCGAAGTTTAAACGAGAACTGCGACTTGATAAACAACTGCACCGACGTTATAATGCGTGATAACAACTTTCAAGGACAACTTGATCTGCTATCTAGCGGCGACTGATATAACCAAACCCTTCTGACTGCAGAATAAATGCATTCCGGGAACTTTTGAATCGCATCTCGTACACTAGCGTCATTTTAGCACTACCAAATCCCCAAACCTGCATGTCCTTGGAAGGAAACTGGAGCACACTGTGTAAACCCACCAGGAAAACATGCAAACTCCAGGCAGGGAACACCAGGGACGTGACTCCCTGTGAGGCAGCAGCGCTACCGCTCCACCATCGTGTTTAATTATTTTCAGTATTCATTATTTAAATGAAGTTAACGACTCATCTGTAAAATGTAACATACATACTTTAATGCATTTCATCATGAAAGTGATACCAAGTATAAATCTAAGGATTCTAAATGTGCAGAGAGGTGGAATATCATACATTTAATGTGTTCTGTGTGGTAACCCAGCCACAGGGGATGCACAAACCAGTGCGTTTCTTCGTGTCGGTCCCAAGCCCAGATAAATGGGGAAGGTTACATCAGGAAGGGCATCCGGTGTAAAATTTTGCCAAATCAATATGCGGACAACAGTACAAATTTCCATACCGGATCGGTCGAGCCCTGGGTTAACAACGACCGCCACCAGTACTGTTAGCCAACAGGGTGCTGGCAGAAATGGGGCTACTGTTGGCCGAAGAAGAAGAGGGGGGAGACGTGTCCAGAGGAGAGGAGGAAGGTAAAGAGAGTGGAAGTGAGGGTAGGAACTTTGAATGTTGGCAGTATGACTGGTAAGGGGAGAGAGTTAGCAGATATGATGGATAGAAGGAAGGTTGTTATATTGTGCGTGCAAGAGACTAAATGGAAGGGGAGTAAGGCCAGGTGGACCGGCGGTGGATTCAAATTGTTCTATCATGGTGTGGATAAAAAGAGAAATGGAGTAGGGGTTATTCTGAAGGAAAAGTATGTCAAGAGTGTTTTGGAGGTGAAAAGAGTGTCAGACAGAGTGATGATTATGAATCCGGAAGTTGAAGGTGTGATGATGAATGAGCCGCCAGCCAAGAGAAAAAGAGGAAGGCCTAAGAGAAGGTTTATGGATGTGGTGAGAGAGGACATGCAGGTGATGGATGTAACAGAACAAGACGCAGAGGACAGAAAGATATGGAAGAAGATGATCCACTGTGGCAACCCCTAACGGGAGCAGCCGAAAGAAGAAGAAGATTGTGTTCTGTGTGGCGATTGCTGCCTGCCGCTGCTGTCAGTTCAGGAGGAAGCCCCAGAAGCATGTAATGATTAACAACTGGGTCGGTTTTAAGATGACATTTGCGACAGTCTACTTTAATGACAAAATAAACTATGCGATTAAGTGGAAATTTCAAGATTAAAGCCAAAATTTCCACTTTAATCACAAAACAGACCTTCTCTGTGGCTGAAATATGCTGTTGTACATTTTGATGCTGTTGTGAAGATGCAAAAAAAAAAAAAAGATGGCACAGAAGATGGTATGTGAGACCTTCAAAATGTGTCGTGTCATTACTCTGGGGAATATGCGACACTTGAATATCAAAGCACCACGAATGCATTTGTATGTCGGCATTTTGCTTCACCACATTGAACCATTCATCAAACATCAAAGCAGGCACATTGATCCTCTAGGATCTGCAAAGTGGCTTGCTGTCACATGTAGATAGTAAACACAGACTCTGACATCATGTTCCAACTTGAACACACTGTGCCCCCCAATTTTTGGCTGGTTCTGAAATTTGCACACTCGTCGCATTAATTTCTGAGGATGTACTCAGAGGACAGTTGGGTTTAAAACAAATGGATGAGTGTACCTTTGCACATTGTCTCCTCTGCTGCCAACAGGCCTTATCTCACTTCAGCTTGCAGTAGCACAGGCATTCAAACTTAACAATCTTTTAATACACAGGCATAGACAGGTTAAAGTGCTGAAGACATAAAAGATTTGTGTTTTTATTACACACAAATTTCTACAGTGCCATGTAAAAGCACATGCTCTCATCTCATTTCCTCCATTATTGGTGCTATTTTCATGTGAAATTCTTCCTTAAATGTCTGAAGATGCAACACGTTGCCACTCTTCAGTGCCATGATAACCAGGAATGAGTTAAAATACATTTTTTTCATATAAAACACAACCCCACTTACCTGATGGACTCCTTGCTTGTTTTTCCACTTGTTCAGCGACATACCCTGGTACTGACTACTTGGGGGGAAAAAAAAAGAAAAAGTACACTATAGATATTACGCACCACAAATGAAATATGGAACAAGAAAAAAAAAACTCCATTTAATAATATAAACATGCACAGTATTTCAAACTCTGCCCATAATAGCAAACACATCTGTGGTTCAGATAATAACAGTACAGACAAGCCTAAATAGCAAGGAATGGTGGCTTAAGCTAATACTGGACATGTTTCTGTGATGATGTGGGTTCTGCTCCAAGCTCCCATCTTACTTCTAGGAGCTCTCGAACCCGACACTGTTGGTAATGTCACTGATGAGCTAGGTATCAACAATGAGGCAAGGGGGTGGTGCAAAAAGTGCAAAAGTGCTTCTATTAAAATCAACAAAACCAAAACAGTGCTCAAATATATAGTGTAGTGTCTCAGAAATCTTCAAATAAATAATCCAATAAAAACAGGTGAAAGGGTGGAGGTTAAAAACACAATAGAAAAAAAAAATCCTTTAAAACAATGAGGTTAAAAACAATGGCTGGAGGCAGTCGTTCTTTACAACTAAAGCCAGGTGTGTTCTTCTACTGGTGGTTCCCCTGCTTCTCCCATTTGAGCCCCACAACAGGGGAGTCGCCCAACCATCCAATGCAGTTCCTTCATTTCTGGTCCGGTAGCCCTCCGATCCCCGGCTACTTCGTGTTCCAGCCGGACCGAACATCTGTAGAGGACTGTGGTCTCCAAAAGCGGCCAGGGTGCTCACGCTGGGGCTCAACAGGGCCAAAGCCTCCTCAACTCCACTTCCTCCAACGGCCAGTCAACCCCTCTGCTGGTCACTCCAGCTCCTCCAAACTGCTCAGCTGGAGCGACCGCTTCAATCAGCCCATCTCCGAGAGTTGGCTAAACACTCCTTCAGGGCTCTCCTACCAGTTGCATTACCATCCAACCTGCTCTCGTTCTCACGCACTGGCTTTCTCCTTCCTGACGCCTTCTTCTCACTTCTAACCTCCATTCCTTTTTTTCTTTTTCCCCATCCGTCTCACGCTTCTATTGTTTATTACGGGGACATGGATCAGGTGTGGAAGTTAGCAGCTCCCGGCAACAATTGCGGAGGTGGATGACTCCTCACCTATGCACTTAAGTGAAGACCGTCTGCATCATGAATCACCCGGGAACCGCTCCGGCCACACTACTACGCCCCCTCTCTAAGCCGTAAGTGCGGTGACTATTCATTTAAAAAGTGGCCTTTTTGACTTGAGCTGTGGACTCGCTACACCACAGTTTGACAGTGAATGTCTTCATCCAAAATCTGGGAAAAGGTAAAAAGGCATCAGAATTAACAAATAACACATTAAAGCAGATCTGAGACAAGGTCTTTGAAGAATACTCTACCAGTCAGGGCAAGGATCTAAGAAAATTACCAATATACTGGACAAACGTCAAAGCACAGTGTGGTCCACTGTTTAAACAACTGTGAATCTGTCCACAGCTGGCTGTCCTCCAACAAAAGCATTAATAAAGGAGGTCACTAAGAGGTCTATGTTAATTCAGAAGAATTCGAGTCCTCCATGAGAGCAACTGCACTAACTGCACACGAGACAACAGTGACATACACAGTTCATGACCCTGGTTTTTACAGGACCACAGCAAGATGTAAGAGAAGGCCAGCAGCTCAACCCGTCCGGGATGCCCCTGCGATGGAAGGATGAAGGAAGGCAGATTTTCAAGGACACTGCCTCCCCCAAAACGCTAGATGGCAGCTCCCCTAGAGTGTAACGGTGCCCTGGATTCCCACAGGGCATCTTGGGAATTGGAGTTCGGATGCTCAGCCCTGTTGGGTACCATGGGTACCGCCAGGAGGAGCTGTGAGAAGACCAGAGGAGCCATTCCTCATCCATAGCCCGTAAGTACTACCAAGCCACGTGGACAGGAGCCCTGAAGTACTTCCGGGCTGATTAAAGAACTTTAATTCTCTGTCTGACCCAGAAGTGCTGGCAAGTCACATGGACGGAAGAGTAGAAGCACTTCCAGGTCGAGGATTATTAAAAGGACTGTTGGAGACCCAGCAAAGGAGCGGAGTTGGGAGGTAGAGGACAGAGCATGCCGGGAGGTGTGGAGGAGAGAATTCAAGAAGTAAATAGTATTGTGTTTGTTTGTTTATTGTGGTGGATGTGCTTTGGGCACTATTTATTTAAAGAAAAGAAATTAAACAACTTCTTGGTGCTTTTAAAGCTTGTTGTCAGTGTCTGTGTGTTGGGGTTAAGCGCTGGTATAACGCCATTTAGTGGTACAAAGAAGAAATCCTTTTTTGAAAAGACTTATTGCACATCTTGGCTGGAAACTGCACATCAGTATCTCAATAATGTGGAGGAAGAATGTTATGGCTTATAGCACATCACACTTACAGCAACCCTCTCCGAGGATGCTTCTCTGTGGCTAGTACTGGAAAATTCAAAGATAGAAGGAAAGAAGTCTAAAACCAGTTGAAATCCACAAGAGCAGTAAAACTTGGAAGACAACTTCATCTTGCCAATGGCCAATGACATTAAACATACTGGAAAAATTGCCCTGGTGTGGCTAAACACCAAAAGGTCCACTCATAACCTGGACTTGCCAAGTCAAAGCCTTGACCCTATTTCAATGGGACATCTGTAGAGGACTGTGGTCTCCAAATGGCTGCTGCCCTTCACATTCCACTCAAACACACAGCTGGCTGCTGTCACTGCCTTTGTAATTTACATTGTGCAGTTTACACCTAAACGCTGTACACAGGTAACTGTTTTCTTGACACTGTTTTACAGTGTGTGGTGTATTTTACGTTTAAAGTTCATTGTGTTGGCCATCAGTGTAAGAGGGATGCTATATAAAAATCAGTGAAATTTATTTTATATTCACTTTTTTGTCTGTGTGCAGGTGGTACTGTGGGCACTAAGATCACTGTGTGCCAGCATTGTCCACCGATGAAAGTGAAATAACAAGATGCCCTTTCAGCGTTTTATTGTATGATCACATTCAGGTTGATGAATGCCAAGCATCATCCATTTCCAGAGGCTGCACTGGAAACTGAGACCCCTTTAGCACATCTTTGAGATATGAGAGGAAACCAACCCTACATACACAAGGATAACATAAAAACTCCCCCAGACAGCTGTGCCACCCTGATAGTGGAAAGAAACATGTGGGTGCTTTATAAATGGAGACTCTGTTGTTTAGAGGTCAAGCATTTTGAGCAATGGATATATAAATAGAATTCATCAAATGTATCGGCACAACAGGGAACTGCCACCCAAGACCAGGAGACGTGGAGTGTGTGTGTGTGCAACTGACCAGAGGGAGAGCTTGGCCAGACCACCACAAAGACCCCGCACTCCACCAACTTCATCAATTTTTCTGCAGTACCTTGGGATGAAGTCATTCCAAATGTGGGCCTTTCTTCTGTAGTATGCTTGTGATTGTACTTAGCACTTTTGATGTAAATGTTTAAATGAATTCATATTAGCCCTTCATATTTAAAGGAAGGAAAGGACCGAGTTCAATCACAAAATAGCACAGTATGCCACCAGGGCCGGGGCTCCAAATGCTTCCATAAAGGTGTCATTGCTGACATCCAACGGCTACATCCTCATTCCCGACTTTGTCCTGTTCCTACTGCTCAAAAGTCACACATTTAATAAAAAAATGAGAGCTCTCGTGTATTAATATAGTATGAATAACCACCTTGTGCTGAAACAACTTCATTATGAGAAGAGCCGCTCACCTTCAGATGTGCCTGGCCTATCCTGGGAGTGTTGGGCATGAGGCCGTCCGTCACGGCCACTCTGATCAAAGATAGGGTGTGCCTTCAAGCAACTGAGCTAACCACAGCACCACAGAGCTAATTACAGCCATTTTTATTAAAATAATATACTGGGTTTAGGACAACTTCACAAAGTAAAGAGTAACTCGAATGAAAAAACTTCATATTTTGGACAACTTACCTAAGCTTTATTTTCCATTGCACAGGATAGCAATGGAGGATCAGTGGACAGTGAAGGCTGACTGACAGATTATGGTCTTTTTTTAATGAAGAAAATAAAATGACTAAGGAATCAGAGTCAACCACCGATAACATCCACTCACATGCAGAATGTAATTGAGACAAGATGTGTTATTAAACATGAAATGACCCCAAGCAGATCAAAACATTTTTTGAGTGTAGGTTTGGATATTCTTGATTTACACCCAACACTCTGACCCCGATGAGACTGTAAACACTGACACAGTGGACGGCTGGCGTCTGTCTCAGAGTTCTGTTTTCTTGTTTAATAAAATGCCATCTTCTGCATACTATGCTAGTAATTCAAGTGTAAGGGTGCTTTATAAAACATGAGGCGGCTCTGTCTGTGGTAGCCTTCCATCATCAGCAGCTGGAACACATCACAGCAGTCCATGGAGAAAGCTTAAGGAGGCCTTGTGACTCGTACCCACCAGTGGGACACACAAACACCTCTTTGTGGTGTGGGAGGAAACCGAGGGAAAAACCCAGAACACAGAAAGAACATGTAAAAGAAAACCGCAGAGTGCAGCACATACAACTTGACTAACGTATTGGACTCTTTTTTTTATTAAGAAAATAAAATGACTAAGGAATGTTCAGTGTCAACCAATGAGAAACAGTTGAGATGTTACTGTTATAATAATTTTTAAAAGTTATCTGAAATAAAACAGACTTTATACAAGAGGATACATTATGTGACATACAGCAATTAAACAATAGAATAAAATGTTCAGTTTACAAATAAGACAATAAAAACCCCAAAAGGTACAATTAAATAATATTCCTTTCATACGAGAAAAACAAAGCCAGACAAACACAACAACACAAAGCCTGTACCATGTTATCAGAGAGGCACATTCTTCCCAAGTCTGTGATAGCCAGGACTGCGTGAGCTACTTAGTGCCCGACTCCCCAATATGGCGCTCTGCCATAGCCTCGTGAACACCCTTTGTTTCTGCTCCAGCCTCCCTTACTTCTATTCATTGATTTTTAAGTAGGTTTCTGCCTTGAGCGAAACTCAAGCCTTTAAAGTCGTGAAATGTGTATAATTCTGCACACAGATTTTAGTAAGTATCTGTGGATTTCTGTTCATCTGCATCTATCTTGACTTGGAGATATACACCAAATGATTCTGGAATAAAATTTCTAATCTACCTTATATGTTAACAACCTACATGATCATTCTGCAAAAGAACAAAATGAACTGTAGAGATCATCAAGGCACACGCTTCTGTTTACACTATCTAGGAAAAGATATAAAGGTATAATAGCCATTGAACATAACATGGGCACTGTTCCCGTCATTGCTTCAAACAATACTTGAGAGCATTTAAATATGCAGTTCAAAAAAATAAATAAATAAAGGCTAAACCTGAAAATCACATTTATGTAGAACAAATGGAGCCAACTCATGCTGGCATTTCTGTGGACTCAGCATGGCACAGCTTTATCCATTCACTCATCTTCTAACCCGCTTAATGGGGTTGTGGCTTGTCAGAGTTCTGGGATGCCAGTCTGTCACAAGGCCCACTCACCCCAGTTTAATTCATTCTTCAAGCCCACTCACATAGGTTTGGGATATGAGACGAAATGGAGGCAAAGACCAGGCTGGGGCTGAGACGCTGTCATTTGGAGTCATGAGGTGGGAATGCTGATTCTTGTGCCACCTAGCCATCCCTCTAGGCAACTTACTTTTTAAAGTCACCAACCAACAAACAGAGTGTTAGGCATACACTGCAGGACTGATAACGCAAACAACTGTGGTTCCTCATATAGCAAAAAAAAAAAACCAAACACAAATCAAAACGTCATGATGTTAAGTTTCACGGTGCCGTCTGTATGCTGCTTTAAGTCGAGTTGAGTACTGTAGCTGCATATTTCAGTCTGTTCTCTGTGAGCACTGGAAATGTCAGCCATTTATTTCACAGGCCGTTTCACAGTTCGTAAAGTAGACATACCTGTGAGAAAAAAAACAATCAACAGACAAGGCATACAGTACGCATCTAAAGAACCGGATGAAGTACGCGTAACATTGAATACCCCAAGTGGGGTATACTGTATGTTACAACACAAGCTTTTAAAATATAATCAAAAGAACTGACATTTAAGAAACTAGTTATTAGCAGACAAAAACAATATGTTTTACAGTGAACAATCATTTTTGCATAGTAAAAAATCATTATAGAGTCACTGGTCAGATTTTGAATGCAACGTTTCTGGTAAAGAATTGCTTGCTAATTACACCCACAAATCAAACGATAGAAGATATCTTAAATATTTGGACTTACTCTTCTGTGCTGGCTTTGAGAACTACTTCCTCCAAAAAGGAAAAAGAGAAACAATCTTTTTTTTAATTTCCAACAGGATTTTTCTTAGGGACCAATATCGTAGTGCACTCGACAAAGCTTTAACAGATTACCTGCAGACAAATGTGATTTTTAACATTTGGTAATCCTGGAATTATCATTACGGAATTGGACTTTCCAGTCCTAAAACTAAAAATAAAATTCACGTATCTGATTTCAAATTAGAATCCAACATTAAAGATCAGTTACCATTTTTCAATTCAAGTAAAATTACAGGGGTTGAAATACAAGGTAACGTGCAGGAATGCTGAACACACCTATGCTAAGTCTTATGGTCGTTTGTCCTCTCTTCTCAAATTGTCTCGAGACCACATTGTGTGTTCCTCTGTCACCACTCTGCTACTCCTCACAACAGCACAGACTCCTGCACGGACAGTCCTTCCGTTGGATGCCTGTACTGCTGCATGTTGTATGAGGTTGGGTACGGTTGTCTGGATGAAGTCTGGGATTCTGGGTAAAGGGTTCTGTACTGAGGTGAACTATACTGGGGGCTAGAGTTTGGAAAAGCAAACTCCTGCACTGGAGACATTTGAGCTTTTTGAAAACTTGGTGACCTTGGCATACTCCCTGCGTACCTTGCATCAGTCTCTTGGCTCCACTGTCGCCTATGAGGATCTTGTCTGTATGCAGGAAAACGCTCGGCTTGTCTCCTAATGTCAGTGACGTAATCTACCGGCGGGTAAGCAAATTTGCTGGGTTGTCTACCATAGCTATTTGAATTTACAGAATTGTACTGTCCGCTTGTCTCAGCAGGCATGACAAAGATGGGATTGGTTGGGGGAGAGGTGACAAACACTCTGTCCCTGACTGGGAGAGAATCAATGTGTGACATGTCAGGAGATAACTCATCCCATTTGAAGTCCTTGCCACGGTTGAACTGTGAAGGGTAGGGTGCCTGGTTATTCCAAACAGAAGGATATTGTTGAGGGTTGTTATAAGCAGGAGGACCAGGATAGGAGGGTGGTGGTCGAGTGGGGGATCTTTGGTCTGCATTTTCAAACTGTGAAGTGTGCTTGTGCAATTTCTGTTGCCCATTCATGTTAATGTTGATGAGCACTTTAGTTGGACTTGCTGATTTGGTGTTTCGTGGACTCCGTGATGTGGACCTTTCCAGCATTTCTTCAATCCTGGTATCTGACTCAGACTCTGCTCCGGGAACATTGTCATATTGTGATGCATTGGACCCTCTCTTAGTTTCATCAATCAATCCTCTGCTTTTTGGCCTTGCTTGAAATAAGTCATCAGGACTGGATGGAGAAGGTGAAACACTGTAATTTAGAGTTCTTCCTCTATTGCCACCAGCGGGCTTAACTACTGCTTCGTTAAGCTTCAGTTCAGATGGTTTATTCCACCTTGGGCCAAAATCTTTTCTAGTGCTTGAGGCTGCATTTGAGTTCTGGTTTGCTGCTGCATTATTAAGCTGCCTTTGGGTATCTGGACCAGATGGTACTTTCTGTGAATTCATTTCAGAAGGGCCTGGTGATTTGTCTTCCCTTTTAGATGCCTTCTGTGATTTTGTGTTAGGTCTGTCAAGTGTGTCTTTAGCTCCTCTGTTGGTTGTTTTTTCACTGATACGATCGGGTGACGTCTTTCTTTTAGAAGTAGTAACTTCAGACCTTATATTATTGCTTTGTCCATTGATAAAATGGTTGGAGAAAGATGACCGCGGCTCTGGCGGCAGCTGTCCTAGTGTTCTTTTTGGAAATTCATCTTCTTTTCCTGTAACAAAAGCATAAAAATTTCATTTTATTTTGCTAATTATGTGACAAATACAGTATGTAGTTCCTTTAGGTGACACAAAATAAAAAATGAACACACTTATTGTACCCATACACAAAAAGCACATGTATTACAGGGAACTTTTTTAACAAGAGAAACCACTAAGCCGTACATGGGATATGCATCACAAAATATAGAACTGAAAAAACTGAATTGACAAAATAATCTATATTCTATATCGTCTTTTGGATGAGTTAAAATTCAAACATATTTTATATTTTGCAGGTATAAATCATAGGTAGAGAAAAAACGGATTCTGTAGAGTGTGGCATGATCATCATTGATACACTGATGACAAGTATTGGAATGTTTTTTACACCACATAGAGAAATAGAACTAACATTTGTGCTACGATGTCTGTGGGGAAGTAAAACATGCATTACCTGGCAAATGTAAAAATGCAAAGTTGATAGTGCTGCAGACAGTGTGATTTCAAATATTCTGCCCATATTTAAAATGAGTGTTTGGGTTCAGTTTGGTTCTTACAATGTTACAGAAAAAAGAGTTTACTCTAAAAATGTACTTTGCAAGCATTCTTATTTTAAAGTCCAAAACCCTTTCTCCCTACAAAGTATGTCTGTCTTTCTATACCTCTCCCTGGAAGGACTGCTTTAAGGGCAACCTATACAGAATTTAGAATACAGAAACCAATGTAATCAAACAGAAAACTGATACCCTATCCATTGTTGATTTTTGTCTTGTGGTCACTGCTGCTTGGATATACTATGACCCCCATCACTGTGAGGTGGATTGCACAGGTTGGAGAATGAATGCATGGATAGATAGATGGATGGATGAGTTTATTATGCCTTTGTAAATAAGTCTGCTTGATGGAAGAACAATACATAGAAATAGCATATTATATTTTGACATTTTTTAGTAAAAATTAATTTCAGATGTAATGCATACAAAAATATGTAACATAATACAGCCTTAATGGAAGCTGATTATTTTATCCATATATCCATGTCTTATGAATGAATCCAAATGATTGCAGTATTTTCGGAATGAATGTTTATATATTCTGGTGAATAAGTGCATAGCACTGCTGCCTCATCCGGAGTTCAAAGTCTGCACCCGGGTATTGTCAGAACGGCATACTGCTTCATGTTTGTCAGGCAGAGGGAGAGGGAGAGGGAGAGGGAGAGGGAGAGGGAGAGGGAGAGGGAGAGGGAGAGGGAGAGGGAGAGGGAGAGAGGGAGAGAGAGAGAGAGAGAGAGAGAGAGCGAGAGCGAGAGAGAGAGAGAGAGAGAGAGAGAGAGAGAGAGAGAGAGAGACTGTAGAGCGGAGTGAACCTGGAAGTGGATCACGATTTTGACCCACAAGGGATTCATCAAATCAGTTTAAATGTCCCATTGGGTCATCAGGCAAATGAGCTTGGAGTCAGGAGCAGCGCATTGGCTGGCAAAGTAAAGGTCATGTTGTAGAGAAATAAAGTACAAAGGTACAAATATACAAAGGTAGACAATGAAGTACAAAGGAGTGTAAGTGTGTGTTTTAAGTGGTAAAGAAGGCCAGTCTCCCATAGAGGTACACAGATGGCCCTGTGGCCTTTAGCTAGGCCTTAGAGAACCTCTGAAGTTCTTGTTTTTCATTGTCATGTATTACTATTGCTACTCCTTGTGTAATACTTACCTTTGTGGATTTATTTTTCTGTAATAAATCACTCCTTTTCTTTACTTGTTTCAGTTGTATCATTCTGGGTTCAAGGTCTTAGATATCTCTACATTTTGTTCAACACAGCTTTCTTTGAGTCACTCACTTAGAAAACTGTACAGAATGTGCTTACATTACACGAGCAGGTACAGCTGAAATTAACTTTGAACACTGATTGTTATGCAATACAATGGAAAGTTATGCATTAATACTTTTCACTTAATTAAAAAATACAGGTAATATTTCAAAAAAGCTACAAAAATCAAGTAAATAAGCAACAGTGGTAGTTCCAATTATATTTTTAAAACAAGTGGAAGTACAGAAAAATTAGATGATTTTTCAGTCTTTTCTGCTTGTCTGGTCAGCTGGTAGCTATAAGATCGAAGAATTTTATCCAGTCATTTCTCAAAGGATTTTCAGATGTAATACACTGTACAAGACAGCCACATCAAAAAAGCTCATCAAACAATGCTCCAATGGAAGCCAGCATTAAGCCATAGTGTATAGTTCTGTCGGAGAAATAAACCCCAAAAAACACCAAAGTAATCCAGGGCTGCTCTCGAGGGCCATAGTGAATTCTCGTATTCACTTCAACTAAATCTCTCAGCAAACTTAATTGATTTTATTCTGCTGGACATAGTTTATATTCTAATCCATTTTCTTTTATTTGATGTTTTAAAGCACACTGGCCCCAGAGAGCTTGACTTATGCCCTAATACAAGAGCTACAATAAAAAAAATGATGGCATAAGACTAACAAATGACAATATTCAGTTAATACTGATTTACTTATCTATTGTACCTGGTGGGGGCAAGTCCAGCTTTGACCGTTTAAGCTCTGACATTGAATTTTGAAGTTGATCAATTACAAAGTCATCATCAAAGAAGAAATCTTTGGCCAGTGTCTCCTGTAGAAACTCAACCAAGTCTTCCATTGAGAGCTTCATAAGGTGCTCTAAACAGTAAATCAAAACCAAAATAAAGCAGTCTGTTAAAATTAATGGAATCACAATCAAGTGGATATTTTCTTTATTTATGTATTGACTTTTAATTTGCTTGATATTACAGGTTTGAGTAAATATAAAGACAACATAATTCACACTTATTCATTGATCAGTAGCTTCTCAAAAATGAATAACATCTCCTTTTAACAGTGTCACATCAGTATTTAAATACTTAGCATAAGAGGAAAGTGAAAACCTTTACTTTAAAAATATACATACATGCATTAAAATGTAATGTTTAGTAAAAGTAACCAATCTGCAGACAAGCCAATGGGGTTTAATACATAAACTAAGTATATTATCAAGTTATTAATTTTTTTTAACTATGTAAAAGAGACATAATGCATTATGAGTAAAGCTAGATAGAACAAAGAAATACGTAGGATATCCGCACCAAATCTGCAATGGGAATTTGTGGATTCTGAAATAAAGAGAGGTCTTCTGGGAGGTTTAAGGGTAAAGGAGAAGCAGCTGGCATGTCAAAAATTGATCACATTTTAGATGATAATATTAATTTAAATTAAATGCTATGTTAGAACATAAAATTAAAAAATACAGTTTGCAAAATCAATTCAAAATATTGGACTTACAACCAAAGAATGACAGCCTTCTTGGTATTACTGTTTTCAGTGAGCATGTTTAATGTCATAAGTGGAAAATCAAAAAGTCACAAATTTAATGAGAATGAATATATTTATTTCAGATATGCCACTATAGAACAAATGTAACAAGATGGACTTAATCCAAACCAAAGGATAAAGAAAATTTGTGAGCAGAGTGGGGACATAAACCATTTGAGAAAAAAACTAAGAGTTTGTTACTGCCTAAAATAACAGCAAAAGATTTTGTTTGCATATATGCATCCATATACAAGTATTTTAGCTTGACCTGGGAAAACGAGACTCTGCATGTAAAAAAGTTCTTTGGAAATGTAAACATCCAGAGAGAAACTAGAAAACATGATTACAGCTGAAGAACATGAAGTTGCCACAACTTATGACGGCAGACGGACAGAGCAGGAAGGAGGAGTACAGTATATGAAATTATATAATTTGTTGGATCAATGTTGTAAATAACATTTAAATACAATGATTAAAGGAACAGCTACCACACCCTGCTGCTGTTGTCACATTGGGTTAACATCTGATTGCCGTGTAGGTAGAAATCAACCATTGGATGCTTTGGCCACCTGGATATCACAGAACTTGAGCCTCAGACAAGAACCTTGTTTCCGTTATACCAGAGACTCTTATATGATGCTGCTGACACATGGAGCCTTCCCAGTTGTTTCCTTCAAGAAGTTAAATCAGATTTACATGTCAAGGTAAGGACTATTTTTTCTTGATTGTTCAAGTGCTTGTCCTTGGCTGTCTGGACTGAGGTGTATGGGTGGTTTGCTGCTAGGATTAGGCCAAGAGGTAAAAAGTTATATTTTTTAGGGAATATGTGCAGAATACAAGCATAATTAAACACTTTTTATCATATCTCTCTATTATAATAAAACAATCCTGGGACGAGGCTAGACTTTTTAGCCTGGGACGAGACGTGACTTTTTCAGAGAAATACTTTCACGTCCTGCAAGATGAGACTTTGTGCCAAGAGATTTAAACATGCCTGGAGCCAGAAATAAAAGACGAAGATTAGAGGACAAAGCAGAATGTCATAAAGAATTCAAAAACGGCGCGATACAAATGCAGAGCAGGTTAGAGATAATGAAAGTACTAAAATTTGAAAAGTCTCAAAAAATGAAAGTTAAGATCGCATTAGCGCAAACAAACAGAAATTATTATTTGGTGAAATAATGGAACAGCGAAAAGAGATTGAATATATTGTTCGGATTTAAACTTTAAGTCAGAGACTTGTAGATCGTCTAATTCGTGTTGCCATCAGGGAAAAGTAGTGTTTCTTCTCAATGAAGAGGTATACCTGCGAGAATTAAAAGATTTGTTGTTTGGTGAAAGTGAAATCCACATATGTGAGTGGTAGAGACATGAAGTGGCTGGCGCGTACTGCAGGCCCAGGGGGTTGGCAAGCAAAGCAAGCAGGGGGCGAAGCCCACTAGTATGATAAAAGGTAGTCCACAAAATAAAAGGAAAGAACAACAAACTAAATTCTAACCTGTCCATGTACATCTGTGGTTTTAAAACAGATGTGAAATATTTAGTACAATAGTTGAGTTTAAGAAATAAGTGAGGTGCAGATATTCTTTATATCTGTTTTAAACAGTATTGAAAAAGGAATTTGTCGGTCATTATTGAATCAGTTAAGCATGATGGCTGCTCTTGTATAACATTGAGTAATGAATAATTTAATGGGGAAGGCAAATAGGGTCAATATGATTTACATTATTCCATAATACTCCATCATTGTCGTGTTCATTTTGTTTCAGTGCAGCAATTCTTAAACACCTGTTCTTGGTAATGTATACCTGTAAAGCAAAAGATGTCATAGCACTCTGCCTGCAATAAATTCCCTGGATAGAACTTCAATGCTTTTTACCAATTCAGTGAGCAGTATAAAGACAGGAACAGAGAATTCATAGAAGGCTTAGGAAAGTCCTACAGGTTGTAAGACCAAGCTGCACTGGAGAACAAAACTGTCATTCAGAAAAATGCACTAGACAGTGTGGTTAAGGATCTGAGACTTGAAATCATATGGGACCCAGCTGAAATCCTACTGCTGGATCCTTCTGCAACTAAGCCTATCTCTCACCTAACTGTATAAACAATACCATGCAGAAGAGAAAATAGCTGCTGAACTGCACACATGACGAATTTGGGATACTGAGTACTATAAAAGGCCTAAATGGAAAGGGAAAAAATAGTTATGACATACAAGATAATTTCAACATCATTGCAGTAACATCTGCAAAACTGAAGTTGTTTTTCTTGTGTCTTTTCCTTTAAACAGATCTTACACTTTGCAACTGATTTTATGAATCTATGTGAAATGACACACTGAAAACAGAGCACTTTCATGTAGTACTTTTAGGTTAAATACACCTTTTGTTATGACATTTTTTTCATCTACAAAAAGCTTACTTTTATGTAGTTTGAGGACAGTGTAAGACATGGCTGTAAGGATTCGCTCCCCTTCTAAGATGTAGATATCCCATAACCTTAACGTTAATGTAAAAGGAGTCTGGAAAAAAAGAAAGAGAGTTAAGTCAACAGATGGGAAAGCTGAAATGCATTTTTCTGTCTAAATCCATCCATCCCAGTTTTGAGTGGTTCCTTCTACTACAGGGTTACGGAGAGCCTGAACCCATCCTGGCAGCATTAGGTTTGTCTCAGACAGACAGACACACTCCTGACAAACCCACACTGGTAAATGATATACATGCTACTTGTGAGATGGGTAAAAGAATACTTGTGGAAAAACCCACCAAAACAGAGGGCAGGGAATGGAACTGAACATCTTATAACAGTAAAATTAGAACCCTATCTGGAGGTGGCAGAGTCAAATGCTAAGATTTACACTGGGTGTGATGAGGATGGACAGGATTAGAAATGAGTACATTAGAGGGTCAGCTCAGGTTGGATGGTTGGGAGACAAAGTCAGAGAGGCAAGGTTGCGTTGGTTTGGACATGTGCAGAGGAGAGATGCTGGGTAAAAGGATGTTAAAGATAGAGCTGCCAGGTAAGAGGAAAAGAGGAAGGCCTACGAAAAGGTTTATGGATGTGGTGAGAGAGGACATGCAGGTGATGGGTGTAACAGAACAAGATGCAGAGGACAGAAAGATATGGAAAAAGATGATCCGCTGTGGCAACCTCTAACAGGAGCAGCAGAAAGAAGATTAACTTTTACACCAAGAGGTGAGGAAAGTAATAATTACTGGAGAATCTTTGTCATTTTTAAACTCTATTTGGACTGGATTACGTTTTACACAAGGACATGGTGTAATGACAGTGATTTACCAGCAGTGCTTTACTCTGTACCTGCATTTCCCCATTCCTTTTATGCATACTGTCAATTCTGTCTACATAAGCAACCTTTGTTTATCCGAACATTCTTATTTATAAGAACAACATGTCCATTTGACCCTCTAAGAGAGACACCCCTCACCCACACGCATTTCCATGTAAATTGTGTATATCAGTGAGCCGATGGATCTCCTACAGGATATAAGACTATGAACCCCCTGTTATTCAGCTTGCACAACAAGGAGTCCACCGACAGCTCTTTTTTTCCATATCAGGCACTGGGTAACATAATTATTACCGGAGGACCTCTGTAACTTTAGTCTCATTCAAATCATTTAAATGACAGAATTTTACTGACATGTCGATTCATACTCGACTAGTTTAGCCTGGGGTTATTTTTTACGGACATTTTCCAGAAGTTAAAAGTCTTTGTAATTTTTTTACTGGTATGTGAACACTCAGTCCATGAAAATTTACTGACTGGAGTGATTCAGTATAGGACTAAAATTAATGAGGTTCTCCAGTAAAAATTACCTTACACCACCGCCTGGTATAAAACTAACCCTGTCCGAACAGAGCTTAAAATTCTTCCCCTTCTCTCTAGCATTCTAGGGGAATATTAAACAATTGCTTCCTGTCATATTTCCGTCTTTTATGCTTGTCACATGCCACCCTTACCAGCTTGACAACCCCTTAACCACTGGGCAGTCCATAACACTATCAAAAATGTAACTACCTTTGTATGAAGCATCTTCAAAAATGAATATGATACATAATAATAATACTTTAATCCCTGTTACAGCTATTGCTACTGCAGCATTCATATATTATTTGTTGCCTTAGAGGTGCACAATTACCACCAGCACAGAGTTGGTTCTGTGCTATTCTCAGCCAATGTTCAGCCACTTATTTTCTATTACAGGCCTAAGATAAAAGCCTAAGATAAAATCTCCAAAGAGCAATTGAGAATAAAATGTTGGGTGATTGCCAGCAACTTAATAAGGAATAATCAAAACAGACAAACTGGAGGAAGTTTTGAAGCGCTTTAAAAATAGAAAACAGCAGCTTATTACAATCAAGAGTTTATGAAACACTTTTGCCCCAAGATCATTGACCTAGTTGGCCAAATTATGTACCAAATTCACAAACACTAACTCAATCCGTACTAACAATCTAGGAAAGAGCAAAAAATAATTACCATCCTAAAGTCTGGAGAACACTGCGGCACGGTGGCACAGTGGGTAGCGCTGCTGCCTAGCAGTTGGAAGATCTGGGGACCTGGGTTCGCTTCCCGGGTCCTCCCTGCGTGGAGTTTGCATGTTCTCCCCGTGTCTGCGTGGGTTTCCTCCGGGCGCTCCGGTTTCCTCCCACAGTCCAAAGACATGCAGGTTAGGTGGATTGGTGATTCTAAATTGGCCCTAGTGTGTGGGTGTGTTTGTGTGTGTCCTGCAGTGGGTTGGCACCCTGCCCGGGATTGATTCCTGCCTTGTGCCCTGTGTTGGCTGGGATTGGCTCCAGCAGACCCCCGTGACCCTGTGTTCGGATTCAGCGGGTTGGAAAATGGATGGATGGATGGATGGAAGTCTGGAGAACAACTCTTAATTCTCAGCAAGTTACATGCTATGTGTCCCAATTAAAACTCTCAAAGTGTTCATTACTCAACCCATGCTCCACTGTTATAGCAGGTCCCATGTCTGGACAAAGCTAGTTTTTATAAACACAGGAACAAATGGGGAACACTCACTACTTTTCAATGTACCCTGTATTCAGTTACTGTTTTGAATATACATTGCAATGGACTCCCACATGGCAAAGAATTGTTGAACTTTTATATAAACCATTTACCCTGAAACAGAATCCACAAAATTCATATATGTTGATATCTGCTTGGTGCTGGAATTCCCTTGACCAAGGACCTTTCAAAACTATCCATCCATCCATTATCCAACCCGCAATATCCTAACAAAGGGTCACGGGGTCTGCTGGAGCCAATCCCAGCCAACACAGGGTGCAAGGCAGGAACAAATTCCCAGACAGGCGCCAGACCACCACCCTTTCAAAACTACAGCAAGATATTTCAGCTAAACTCTAACTCAATTAAAATAGGTCCAATATGGTCCTAGTATGCACTATTAAAGGGGCAAGTCCTGGAACAACCTGCTGAACAAGAAGGCTGATTGTAATTGATGAGCTGTTTCACACACGTGTGCATAGGAGGCAGCTAATGAGCCTGAATAACGTTAGTTCCACACCAGAACAGGGGGTGGCGAGGTGCACTGACGTTCTCGATTGATCCCCTGCAGACCATTCACGGGAAATCTTATCCGGTTCCAACACCCGTGATGATGTCACTTCCGGGCCCGGTGCTCACAACAACGTCACTTCTGGCCACGGTGCCTGTGATCACATCACTTCCAGTTCTGGCCTTTAAAGCTGCCATTTCGACATACCTAAATCAGTTCTGTTTTGGGCTCTGACCTGTGAACAACACAACCTATTTATCCATTTGCAGCCAGGAGATAAGGGTGGCTGCCCCAAACCTTTGATGTCTACGATTCATTTTTGTGAAACTGGTGTAGTCTGCATGATAGAAGAATCCCAGAAGAAAAAGGGACAGGACCTGAAATTTCACCAGGTGGAAAAGTACTGTGGACGAGTTTCCAGGTGCGGGGGTTCATCCCGTAGTTCGTAAAGACCCGGTGGAAGCTCTGCACTCAAAACACATAACCAGGCGAACAAAGAAACACGGGGAGTGTATGGGAGGGGCAAACAGAATTGGGCTGGTCCCTATGGGGAAAGCGAAAGGGGCTTATTATGCTCTCTCGGAAGAGAGAGCTGCTCCCCCCACTAAGGCCAAGGCCTCAGTTAGTCGTGGGGTAACCCCAGACCAGCGGGTGAGGAGACCAAAATACTGGCTTTTTGACCCACAGCGGTCAAACCAGCAGCAAGCTTGTGCACTGTGGAAAATAGTAACACAATGACTAAGGCCACTGCAGAATAACCCCTTACAAATGTGGAGCAGGTGACCTGCTTCATGTTATTAAATAGCCTGCCAAAAAATCTCACCCAGCCAGTCTGGGGAACATTTTAAAATATAACTGAGCTTACAGAGCTCATTGAAATATCCAGGACAGCCTCATAATCTGGGAGGGCAGAACAGCTCTTTAGCAGACGCCAGAAGGATTACATCCCAAAGTCTTTGCCCCTCCCTTACAAGGTGGAGCCGGCTCCGAAGTCATAGGTGGGTGCCCCAAACCTTTGATGTCTATGATTAATTTTTGTGACAGCTGCTAATAGCACACTGTATGCCTCTGCCATGACATTGGGATATTCAGTGTGAGAATACTGCAACTCATTCTGGCAAAATTCACCCCATACTTGTCTCATTCAACAACCAGGTCAATTTGACCATGTGTATCATGCTCAGTATGCTGATAACATCCCTGTTTTGACTTCTTTTACTGGCAAGAACTACTTCATTAAGCATTTCACAACTTCCTTTTGCTTGCAGATTCCTCTAGAAAATTATGTTCCTTCTTACAACGTCCCATTTGTGCTAACACCTTCACTCCTTCAAAGGCCAACCTAAAATTGAGACAACCAGACTGGAACTATCCTTCTCTGCAATGACTTAAATACAACCTCCTTCTTGTTTGTATTCGCAACACCTTCTTTTGGATTTCACTCACTGGGTAGGCAAGAATGATCAGCCATCTACTGTTTCTTTAGTTTTTTTACTGACCATGACCACTGCTTGACCAGACTCCACAGATGGGGAAACAGCCTAAGTTCACAATGTGCTTGTGGTAATTTGCAGATGATGGAGAATATCATTAAAGCCTAGACTGTTGGGGGAAAGGAGAGGTCAGACTTTGCTCAATGAAATGGTTACAACATATTTACTGTATATAGGTGTTTACTAAATGTAAAACAAAAAATAAAATATTGTCATAACTAGTCATGTTTCTGAGTGCTTCTCAATGGTCATTTACAATCATTCTGAGCAGTCTTATATTCTTTAAAATTACTGGATTTAAAATGTTATTATTTACACTAAGGCTTAGCTAAGCCCCTGCTACCCCAAGAGTGTCTGCCTTTGGTGTGTGTGTGTGTTTGTGTTCATTCTTTCAGTGTACAGTGTATAGTTTCAGATTCGTACTATTCCAACACATGCTGTGACATTGTGTGCATCTGGATATCTTACTTGGGATGTGCCATGAAGTTTGATTTTGTCCTGTGAACTTGAATGTAGCCGGAGTATATTTATCATTGCAGGCAGGCAGAATGGTGTAGTGGCTAAGACATTAGACTTTAAAACCCAAGGCTGCTGCTTTGGTTCTGGCCTCTCCCTCATGTGTGTCCCTGAGCAAGTTACTTACCTCGCCTATGCTCAAAACGTAAAAAATATCAGTAAACAGTTTCAATGTGCCCTGAATTTGGAAGTCACCTTGGATAACAGTGTCAGCCAAATACAGCATAATACAATAACAAAACATTTAAAGACAAGATTTTAGAAATACATATGTAATACAGTTTCATATACTAAATAAAAAATTCTTCAGCAAGCATCAACACTCCCATAAAACAGCAGTTCTGGGGAGAATGCAATAAATCACTTGAATAGTCTTTAAGACAGAAAAACATCCATTACTGCCAGAGTAAACAGAACAGATCACATGTACTGTAAAGATATCTCAACAACATTCTTCTTTTAGAAATTTTACATGCCACTTTTAAAACTGAGGTTCTTAAGGAGTATATTGCTCAACAGAGAGAAAACAAACTAAAATAATTGTTTTAAGGGTCTGAAAATTATGTTTTACTAATAAATGGATAGATCCACTAAAATATGGACAAATATTAATGAAAATAATATTGTAAAATACATATAGTGTAAAAGACCAGGCCCCAGGCACAGACAGACAGACACCGTATGTCTTAAACCTCAAACGTTTTATTTTCTTCACCCGTGGGCACACGTCTTCCCCGTGACCCACAGGCAATACACAGTCCCACAAAAGAACAACTGTCACCACAGCAACAATCCTTTCTCCTTTTACCACCACTCCTCCTCAAGCTTCGTCTCCTTCCTCCCAACTCTGGCTTCCTGAGTGGTGGTGGCTGGCCCTTTTTATAACCCACCCGGAAGCATTCCAAGATCTTGACCACCTGGTTCTAACTGCACTTCCGGGTGGGGCTGAAGATTCGACCAGCCGGGCTGCATCCTCCATGCAGCTCCCCCTAGCGGCCATCTGAGCCTCCAACCAGGCTGTGGAGGACTCCATCTCCCATGGAGCCATGCACCAGGTTGGGGAATCATCGTCTGCCAGGGAGGCTGCCACCAAGCGTCCCGGGGGATGTATTGAACTGTCCATGGCTGCTCCCCCGGAACAGATGCAGCAGGGGCGTCCCTGCCGGGCATGGGATCCGGCTGTCCATTACAATAGTAAACAAAAAGAACATTTGTATATTGTCAAGTGTAAATGTGTTGACTAGCTAGTGAAGAACGAAAGTAATACTATTTTAGGGCAAAGCATTGTGGTATAGCGGGTCCATGGCTTAGAAGAAAAGGCCAGTTTTAAATAAATAATCGCCGCACTCACAGCTTAAAGAGGGGGCGTGTAAGTGTGGCCGGAGCGGTTCTCGGACACGGCGT
Source organism: Erpetoichthys calabaricus (assembly GCF_900747795.2). Lineage (NCBI taxonomy): Eukaryota > Metazoa > Chordata > Cladistia > Polypteriformes > Polypteridae > Erpetoichthys > Erpetoichthys calabaricus. The sequence goes on from NC_041394.2 coordinate 247,336,505, forward strand.
GGTGCGGTAGATTCCTCACTTAAGTGCACAGGTAAAGAATCATCCATATCTGATGCCGGCAGCTGCTAATCATCACACGTGTGCCACGTCCCCATTATAGGAGAAGCGTGAGTGCGGGAAGAGAGAAAGAAAGAAAAAAGATTGAAAAAACAGAATGGAGGTTAGTGGGAAGAAGAGGAAGGCTGGTGAAGTGAAGGAGCTGGTGTGAGTGAGCGAGCGAGTGAGAGCAGGTACGCTGTAAGAAGGACAGGCGGCTGGGAGGAGTGAGCCCTAGTAGGGTGTTTGGCTGGCACCTGGGGGTAGATGGATTGGGTCACTCCTACTGAGTTTTGCAGAGGAACAGGAGTGACCATGACTGAGGATGGCTTGCGGCGTAAGACCGGGAAGGCAGCGGGAGTCGGAGATTTGGGATTGGAACCATAGCGTGAGCATACCTGGTGCAGAGCCCGGATGGGAGAAGCAGGGGAGCCACCAGCTAAAGAAGGCACCAGGTTTTAAAAGAGGACAATTTTCAGCCCTTATTATTATTTTAACCTCTGTTTTAAAGGATTTATTCATTGGATTTTAACCTCCACGTTTTAAGTTTTTAAAGGATTATATATTTATTGATGTTTTGAAGCACTGCATTAATTTTGGGATTTTGTTTGGATTTGCTTTGTTGGATTTAAATAAAAGTACTTTTGCAGCTTTCCCCTTGCTTCGTTGTGGTGTCCTCATTGTCCAGCTCATCCTGTTGCGTTACCGATGGTGTCGGGTTCAGGGGCTCCCAAAAGTGAAGTGGGAGCGTGAAGCAGAACCCGCATCATCACAAGCATATGTAGAAAAACTGCACAATATCATCTGAATACAAGAATGGACATATGCAGGGTTTGGTTACAAAATGTGGTTTAACACTTCAGCAGATAAGTGAAAGGAAAATGTTATAATTTGTTGAAGTGTATTTCATATCACATTTTCAAATAAAGATACATTATTTAGGTCTGTATGTTAAAGATAGGCATGGAAGGGCTAATCAGAAATTTATATTTTTGTCTAAAATACCATGAGATTAAATAACAGAATATGATCTGACAGCTGCTTCTCTTGCAAACAATTTAAAATTTTGTCCTTGGATTTATTGTTTTAATAATTAACAAGCATACACGTATTATAATTTAATGCATCATTATTATTCCTACAACATATATTTGGGATTTCTTTTCCTAACTGTTTACACTAAATTACTTGTTTATCATTCCAGGTGTGTTTGAAAAGTGATGACACTTCATTGTGGAGGGAGAAAAAATGCTTTGTGTCCACATATTGTGACAAAACATTTCAAGTTCCTTTTGCATGTTTCAGACCCCAGCTTAAACAAGCTCTTGTGACGTCTGCACATTCACCTCATATCTACATTGGATTTTTTTTTCTTGCACCCATAGTGCCTGGATATTTGAACTGTTCAGAGACAGTTAAAGAAAACTGATCCAATTTAATATGAAGTGTTAAGATTACTCAGTAGGTGCAAAATGTCTTTATTTGAATTAATTCTGACCCTAGAAATCCTGCAGAATTCCTCTAATAGATTAAAAAATGTGATTGAGTAGGAGAATGGATCAGAAATGTACAGCATCACATCTTCAACAAAAAGAGAAACAGTTTCTTTCTGGTTCTTTTTTTACAATCCCCTTAATCTCTGGTTGTTTGCAGAGGTAGACAGCCAAGGGTAAAGTTGTTCTCAACCTTTATGGCCTAGGGAGCCAGTTATACTTGTTAATGTTTACTGCCAACTCTACACTGATGTCCCAAAGGCAGAAATCTTACAGTTACTCCATTAGTGAAACCAGCATGATTACAAACAGGAAATAAAAATTAATTCAAAGAGTTACCCCATTGTTGAAACATGCATGTTAAAGAGTTTTGGGGGTCCTTGGTCCAACTTAGTGAAACAAACAAGATTATAAAATAAAATGAATCTGAATTGTTGCCCCTATGTGAAATGAGCGTGTCTAACAGCAGTGGTGTGCTAAGTTCCTTTGGTGAAAATGAGCATGTCAAAAAGTTTGGTGTGTTGGTCCTCCTTGGTGAAATGACTAATTACATATGACAAATAATATTGAAGACTTCTGTTTATCCTTTCGATGGAACAAGGAAGGAAGTATAAGGGGTTATAGCATGAGCATCTCACTCACTGAAACAGCCTTTTTTTGTGTTTTTCGTTTGTGTATAACCACAACAGTGACCCAGTGAATAAAATACACTGGTTTATATGATCAGGGGCTCCTGTGTTGGAATATAATAATTTATCCCATACACATATATTACATTCAAACGCATATTTATAAAGAACAATGATAGGCTATCCCCATTCGTGTTGCTAAAAAAAGCCATTTTGTGTGTCCAGACGTAGGCCTCTGGAAGCTCGGAGTCTATATAGTGTATATTGTATATAATTTGGAAAAAAAGTTTGATAGTAAATGTTGGTCTTAACAACTCCAGTTTGATCTTTGTATCAATGTTTAGTAAAGGGACTGAGCTGTAAGATGCACACGCTAAGGACCTGTTTATACTTCACACTCAGAACGCATACGCCTCATGGCTGCCACATGTTCTCAAAGTTCATTTGACGTGTCCTCTGAGTATGTCCTCAGAAATTAATGCGACGAATGTGTGAGTTGCATTACCAGCAAAAAATCGGGAGGCACAGTGTGTTCAAGTTGGAACATGATGTCAGAGTCTCTGTTTATTATCAACATGTGACATCAAGCCACTTTGTAGATCCTACAGGATCGATGTGCGCGTTTCGATTTTTGATGAATGGTTTGATGTGGTAAAGCAAAATGGCAACATACAAATGCATTCGTGGTGCTTTTATATTAAAGTGTCTCATATTCCCCATCGTAATGACATGATATATTTTGAAGGTCTCACATACCATTTTCTGTGCTGTCTTTTATTTTATTTTTTGCACCTTCATAACAGCATCAGAATGTACAAAAGCGTATTTAAGCCACAGAGAAAAAAAATTAGGGACACAGCAAAAAGGTCTTTTTTTGTGATTACAATGGAAATTTCAGCTTTAATAACATAGTTTATTTTGTCATTAAAGTAGACTGTCGTAAATGTCATCTTAAAACAGACCCAGTTGTTAATCGCAACGTGCTTCTACGGCTTCCTCCTGAACTGACAGCATCAGCAAGCAGTAATAGATCGGCACACAGAACACATTAAATTTATGATATTCCAGCTCTCTGCACATTTAGAATCCTTAGATTTATACTTGATTTCACTTTCATGATGAAATACATTAAAGTATGTATGTTACATTTTACAGATAACTCATTAACTTCATTTAAATAAAAATACTGATAATAATTACACAAGGTGTGGCATGTGGCAAGGTGTGGAATGGTAGCGCTGCTGCCTCGCAGGGAATCACGTCCCTGGTATTTCGTGCCTGGAGTTTGCATGTTTTCCTGGTGGGTTTCCACAGTGTACTTCGGTTTCCTTCCAAAGACATGCAGGTTTGGGGATTTGGTGATGCTAAAATTATGCTAGTGTACCTGTGTGTGCTTGTACCTTGTAATGAGTAGATGCCCTGTCCAGGGACTGTTTAATAATAATAATAATAATAATAATAATAACTTGGAAATATGGAAAGGCTTCAACTGCCAAGCTGTGGAACTAGTATGTCTAGTACTATGTCTCACAATGATAGTATGGACATAGACTAATGTACAGTACATGTGAACATTTTTTTAAGATGCTAAAATGAAAAAGATAACTTTACACAAAGCCACTAACTGTCTAAATGCAACTGCTTAGACTCTCTGTTAATCTCTTTTAATGCCATATAAATTGAGTTGTGCTAACTGAATGCATGTTACCAGGAAATCTATGGAAGAAGTGGAAAATGTACTCGAAATCTTCAGAGACTCCAGGTTGTTTGAATACTGTTGTGGACTAAAGAGTGGCACTCCTCAATGACTATAAAAATGCTGACATCTCAGTTGATGCCACACTACTGTTATGTATTCTGCTTTGTGTTTGTGTAGACATTGTAAGCACATTCCACAATATTGGTTTCTGAATGTTCTCATTTATATTGCAAACAAGAGTGACTGATATCAAAATACCAGGTGTCCCAAAAATGTATACACACTTTGAATGATTATAAATAAAATGTTTATTAAGATACATCTAAGCTTTATAATTCAAATTAAAGAAGACAAATGTAAAATCAGTTATCACAAGAGTTCAAACTACTGACTGCTATGGTCCAGGCCCTGCTGATAAGGTGGACAAATGGATTTGCACACATCACAAATCTGTTCATTTGGTATTTGTGCATATTCTCTTTCATGTTTTATAGATTGTTGCAGTTTTGTGAGATAATCCTTATCTTTGATATGACCCCATTAAAAAAAAAAGTCCATTGCCATGTGGTCTAGTGAACATGAGGGCTACCTCTTCACCCAATCCAAGACAGGCCCTCACATCCTGCTGGAAATAAAACTGATCCTTATCCTCAAACTCCTCTCAAATGCGTGGCATGATGGATTCCATGCAGCAAGTTCAATTAATGGCACCAGTTGCACTGTCGTCTTAATAAACATTGTATTTATAATCATTCGAAGTGTGTATACATTGTTGGGACGCCATGTAGATATCTGCAGAATTTAAGCATTCATAAGTTAATGAAGGATATTCAACACTATTCCTCATCTTATGGAAACTTTGCCTTTTTGAGTTTTGCTAGCATAAGTTAGCCTTCCTTAAATTTATGTGGTTAGTGTTGTTTGAATATGAGGTCAAGGGGCAATGTCTGTGGGGGTTTAGCTTCATGTACTTTAGTTTTTCTCTGCATCCCAAATTGCAACTGGTAAATTACTGTGAGTGACTGTGTATGTGTGCAAGTGTGTACACTGTGATAAACTGGTGGCCCATCCAGGACTGGTTCCCACCTTGCACCCATGATAGGCATGGGTTCACTGCCATCTTCAACTGGATAAGTGGGTTAGAAAATGGACAAGTTTTAGGAAACTGTGCTCACTATCTTAAGCTTTACAAGGGGTGGCCAGTTCACAATAGGAGCCACTGATTACCCTTTCTGAGATGAGAGTGAACTTTATCAGCAGGTGTAACCCACAGAAGATTCAATGTATTCAAGGTACACGTAGCTTGAAGGACGATTGCAAAAAATAAGGCAAAAGGACCTATGGTGTCTGATGAGCAGATGATGAAAAAGAACAAGTTTGTCTTTGCTGCCACATCTATGGTAGATAAACAGAATACAGCTCCATAAAAGGAGTCTTGTGAACCCATAGAAAGCTGTGTTTACTGTGAAAGTTATCAAACTAATATGCTCTGCTGTATGTTTTATTTTTCTACAAAATACTGCAATCCCCACAAGCTTTCATTCTAGTTTCATAATAATACTTATCTGACACAGTAAAATTCTTCTAAAGAGCATATGCCATAAAAGATTCAAAAGTAAAAGGAAAAATTTTGCCCATAGAGGACTGGACTATCACAGATAATATGACTATAATAATTAGAAACTGAATACAAAAACTAAGCAGTGACAGATAGAACCAGGAGTAAATTACTAAAAAAATAGTGATAATCAGATGAAAATTGAGCATGCAAAGTGAATATCGCAAGCTGAATATCTTATCCCTTTTGCAGGTTACACTGGGAACTGTGAATATAGCAGCTTAGATTACACAATAAGGAAATGAAAACAGTAACAGAATATGACATGTGAAACCACATTGCAGAGTGGAAAATCCAACCACCAATGTTAGGCTTGACTGCACAGAGGGTGCAAATTAAAAAGTGCTGCTAAATGCAGTATGGAGACAACAGAGAAGTCACAGTAATCTGTACTGTATATTGTCTACTAATTAAGAAAAAACTGGTATAGGACTTTGCTGTTGACTTAAAAATATTTACAATAACATCTTTGTTCTCTTTTTACAAACTACTGTGTCATACACTGGGACAAATCACTTCTGATTATATTCTTTAATATATTAATTGCTTGCATTATACACTTTCAAAATCATTGTCATTATACTATCATTGACATATTAAGTGACAGGGAGTAATGCTGTTTACGGGACAAGAAATGACATAAAAAAATGAGAACAACATGACAGCAACTCTCAGAATAGTGATACTTGGACCCACAACTGGAGCCAGGCCCAGGATGGTGTTCACCACCTAGTAGCTTAGATTAACTTTGCTTAATGAAGCTGTGTGAAACATGTCGAAGGGTGGTGAATCAGATTAAATATCTAATGGGTGACTAGATTTTGGCAATGGAGACTATCTCTTAGAAGGTGGGATGCTGGAGCTTGTGAGGATTTCTTCTCAAAACAGTAATTAGCTCTGTTTAGGTGTGGGTTAAGCAACTATCCTAAGTGGAGGAGTTTTAAGCAAGTTATTGTGGAGTAGATTGCGAGATTGGTCAATGGATTGGCGCAGTGGCAGCAGTTTCAACAGCTCTGAATCAGACTGTCGTGATGAAGTATTAGATGAACCCTTGGAAGAAACCAACAGCTTACAGATCAATATACAGTATATCCTTGTCCTCACTTACAGTAATATGATGTGAGGATGTCCCAAAAACAATCAGAATAGAGCTGTTATTAATGTTGAGGGAAGGGGGTTCAGGAACATTGGTCATGTATTTAAAATGGCTAAGAACGACTCCTACTGGAGGTGTACTGCTTACAACTCATCATTACAGCCTAGGAACACCCATGAATGCACTATCAGTACCTGCAAAATGTTGCTGGGAATAATGGTGTCTAGGGTGTACTAGCACTGTCATTTTCACAACATGCCTTGCTGTATACAAAGTTACAGTATTAATTCATGGTCACTACTTATTTGGGAACATGAAATCATTAAATGTATGAAATAGTAAACTTACTCTGTCAATGAAACACTGAAAGAACCACTTCACAGTGTAAAGGCTGGTAAAGACATCTTGGGAATCCTGTGAAACCCCAAAAAGCAATATTAAAATGCACAGAATGATCTCAGCTCTGGTAAAACTAGCTAGTAAGCAATAAAGCAAGCTAAAAAAACCTTTGGAATGTTTCATTTAAACAATTACTCTGTTTACATGAGGCTTACAGATGTCACAAAAGTTCACTCGGGTTCACTGGGTTTGCTGTTACAGAACACAAGCTTTTGATCAAACACTCTTACAGTTTGAAATTACGGTCTTAGTGTAAAATTCACTGGTTATAGTACCTCATCCTACTTCCAAAAAATGAATTCAAAAGAATGTATTGATTCTTTTATTGTCATAATTCACAAAGCTTGACCATTTATTTTTCATTTAGTTCAGCTGCCTGATGTTGGCAATTAACTATTCTGTATGTCAAATAAACAGACCCATGGGCAATGCCAAATGGCATACTAGCTCTTCTTATATGTAAAACAAAAAGCAGGGCTTCATTTTCATATCCCATTAAGTTCCAACTAATAGTTCCAAAAATGATTCTTCCAACTTAAATGTTTAGAATTGATGATTATCTAAAATAAAGTTTCATTCATCAGCCATAGCTGCAGTTCAGAAGGCAAAATGTGAAATAAATGTACTAGCTAATATTGTTTACATTTTTAAAATTTTCCTTACAAAAATGTAATAAAAAGTAAAAAATGAGCTTCATGGCAGTGAGATAAAACAAAACAGTGACTCATGTACATAATCCAGCTTCATAGTAAGTGTCAATTAATACTCAAACTCGCAGAGGATCTAATTAGCACAGAAACCTGACTGGAGTTTGTTGTCACACGTTCATTTTATAAACAGTGAGATGTGCTGAAATGCTTTTGGTTCTCACCAAGTGCTCCTTAAGTTTCGGCATCAGTTTCTTTAAAATCTTGTCATGGTGTTCTTGAAATCTCAGCAGCTTTGGAAATCCGGGAACAAAAAAACCTTGATATGAAGAAGAAAATAAATAAACCGTCAGAATGTATTAAGTATTATGTCATGCAGACACTACAGGCAGTGGTAACACTAAACACCACATTGGATCAGCAAATAAAATAAAGCATTATTAATGGAGTGTTTACATGAGCTCTTCAAAAAGACACAAAATCATTCTTTTTTTCTTTTCAGTAAGTCGTAGAAAAAATGCTTACGGAAGAAAGCATTTGACTAAGACATGGGAGCATAAAATATAAGTTTGCTGGTTTAAGTATGTACTACTTGCCAGAGGCCTAGCAACAGAAATTATGGACAGAACTATACTGTGCATTTGTGATTTGTAAGTCACATGAAATGCTAGTGCTATACATGTGAATAAAACAGAAAATGAAAATTTGGAACCCTTTCTGTGGAGAGAAAAAAAGAACAAAAGAAAACAAAAATGAAAAACCAAGGCTCTTTTCAAGATTTATTTCAAGGCATCAGTTGACACACCAAATTTGCCCTAAATTTTCAGTGTGCCATTTCATGGAATGACAACACATCCACATTTGCTGCTGGGATACTGGTCCTAAATTACACAATGGATGAATGAATAGTCCTATAGTAACTACAAAAGGTTACTAGCATATAGGACCTGTTGTTATCTTCTGTTCAGTTACACAATAAAGCAAAATAGTAAGTGTTTGCTGTTACACTCCCCATGTATTCCCATTCCTCAGACGTGTAGCAAAAAGATGAAACCAAATCACATTCAGCTGACCTACTTATAAAAACCATTCCACTGAAGAAAGAAACCTCTATAATACTATGTCTGTGCAAAATATAAATCAGATTTAAATAAAAAAAGATTTAAAACTTTTTTTGAAATAATTTAATGCCCTAGGTTAGCAACATGCCTAAAAAATTAATAATTCAGCAATGAAAATCCTCTAGAAATGAAGTAGACCTCAATAATGCTTTCATAAACAAGACTTCTAAACTGTACTCTTCTTATACACCATGCAGCAGGAAACAGACTGAGCCCAGTCCAACTGAACTCCAGTGGAGTAACACACACAGCTGAGAACATGCACTGATGGACATTAATGATAACAGCAGCGACAATGTTTAAATGATGCCCTATGACCCTGAATTGCTAAAGCAGATTAGACAACCGCTGGAAAGATAAATTAATTCATGGTTAATGTTAATTTGTCCCTGTGTGTTTAAATTTGCCCTGTGGCTGACTGAAGTGCTTTTTAAGATAGGTTCCTGCCTTATGTTTGATGCTCCTGGGATAGACACCACATTCCTGTGATTCTGCATTGCAAAGGCTGACTTCTGAGTACAGCCAGCTGGATTAATTCATAGCATTATGAAGTTTAGCATCCACTCCAATGGCACTACAGCCTCTGAGTTCAATAGTAAACATATTGATGGATGAAATCAGACAGTTTGTCCATACTGAACCCTGAGAGTAAAAATATGATAAGGTGAAACAGTGATCTTCAAAGGAACATATAATGAGATGTGTCGGGTAAAGTCTAATTTTACCTGTATATCCCTAAACGACTATAAAAATATCCAAGAACTATTTACTCTAAACTTCTGTTCTGATAGGAGAGATGGTATGTATTAGGGCTAGGGAAGGTTCTGAACAAGAAACGTTTGACTGCTGAGTGAAGCAGCACCTAAAAAGACTGGAAGAATAGGGCTGGGAGATAAATAATGAAAGACATTGGATTTTAGTCAGGGTCTGTGCTGGAATGAATGTGTAACTGAACAATGGCTTCCAGCTGTTTTTGTGGCACATCAATGGAATGGAGTACTGCCCAGATGAGCATCATACAGCACGTCATTCACTCCTTTCTTTTTCCCAGTGATTTATATATGTAAAGTGCTAGTAACTTGATCAAAAATACCATATAAATTGGAAGGTGTTGCAGTTATGGCCCCACACTGCTTTTCTACAGAAAGGTAAAAAATAAGATTACATTTCTGTAAACAAGCCAGACAATTATACTTCACATTCCATTTCCAATCAAACAGACTAATTCTGCCATTATACTTATCTTTAAGAAAAAGGGCCAAAACAAAATAAGCATATTTCATCATCTCATTAAAATCTCACAGCGCTGAAAATGACAGAGGATTTGAGGCAAAATGCTAAAGTCAACATGAATATTTGCTAAGTCTGCTTATTCAACGAGTATGCACTACATGTGCAGTGAAAGATGTCAGAAGCTGGCAGAGTCAGGATGGATTTCAATTATCCCTCATACTTTTGCCTGCAATATTTTCTTTTGCAAAGTTGAGGTGATAACTTTAAAAACACTCAGCTTCAAAGAGATGCTTGTTAGCAAAGGCATATTTGTTTTTAATCCCACCTGAGAAATTCACTACTTGGCATCTGAAAGTGACCCCTGCTGTCATCGGCAAGTCTGCTTGAGCGGATTTATACTAAAGTGTTTTTAGAGCTGCTATCACTACATATGTATACAGAGATTTCTTAAAGCAAAAGCTGTTTGCTTTTTCCCAGCCAACACGTAAGAACAAATGCTTATAGGTAAAGGTTACTTCCATGCTGAAAAAATTAATATGTTTCAGTTACAGAGCATTCACTTGTATGCCTCAAATGAATGAACAGATGGGAAAGGGGGAACAAATCCAGGGGAGATGAAAGGCCAAAGTGGGTGTAAAAAGCAGCTTAATTTTCTGTTTTTGCTCATTATAGTCACTCTGACTATACCAGTATACAATGGTGAAAACAGGAGTTAGAAAACTGTAAAGGCACAAAACATGACACTGATAAAAGAAACAAATAATAATATACAGTACGCAAGACAGATTTATTCACAAACATATCAATAAGTCAAATGACATGCTTGTGATGTGCAATTGAAGATCCAGAGATGTTCCTTCTGGATCTGATTCCACAACTCTGAAAGATTCCTGGTTAGCTGAACCATACCTATGGCTAAGTAGCTGAAGCAGGTATCTGTCAAAAATGTCTCTTATGTGTTTGATTGGATTATAGCTAGGAGATCACACAAGGGACTGACATTTTGCCTTCCTTCTACTGAAGACCTTCCCTAGTTATATCAGCAGTGTGTGGCCCCCACATTATCATGCTGGAAAATCTCCCTTTCCATGGTGCCACTGAAATGGACATACCATTGAGCAGTCATGATGACATCAATGAAAACCATCTTGGTTCAGCTGTCATAAACCATAGTCCTCCACATCATGACACAAGCACTGGTGACACAGGTCTTTCAATAATGAACACTGGAAGAGTCCTTTTTCAGAACTGCTATGTACATGACAATTCCCAATTGCACAATCTTAAACAGAAGTGACTTACTACAGAAAAACAACTGGTGCTACTATGCTATACAGCACCATATTTCTTGACATCGGATGAATCTTTGCTGTCTGTGCTGACATGTCAGAGGCACAAATCAAAGTTAGTGTCACAGAGAGTGCTGAATCACTTGATGTGTGGCACTGTTGTTGTTCTGCACCCTGTAATCACCTTTAAATGCACAGATATGTCTACGTATACCACACTTTTTCATTGGATGGTCGTTAACAGAACCATTCCAAACAATGTAGGAAATTCTGTCCATTTTGCTCTGAAATGTCAGACAGACACATCACTCTTAGGCAAGCCAGCAATTAGGCAGCTGTCTTCCTTCCTCTTAACTTGTAAAGCAAGGATGTCGAACTCCTGTCCTGGAGGGCTGCAGGTTTTCATTCTAACCATCTTCTTAATTAGTGACCAGTTTTGGCTGCTAATTAACGTCTTTTGCCTTAGTTTTAATTAACTTCACTCAGGCCCCTTAGTTGTTTCTTTTTCCTTAATTAGTGGCTAAACAATAATGAGACACAAAACATGACCAGTTCACCTGTGCGCATCACACAATATGTGGAAATAAAGAAGGGTGGAGGTCTCGGTAAGGATGATCTCTCAGGTCACCAAAACATTTTGCTCTTAGAAAAAACAGAAAAATCAACAGTTTTGGAATTGTGTGCTATGGTAGAATGAGAGCAGCAACAAGCCATGGAATTAAATAATGAGTTTAATTAACAGCAAGAATTGGCTTCTCATTAAGAGATTGGTTGGAATCTGAACCCCCAATTTAGCTGGTCATTTGTCAGCTCATTTCACGTCTCATTTCTGTTTGGCTACCATTTAATGATGAAAAGAATCAATTCAGAGGACTGAATCCTTAAAAAGAGAGCTATTAAAATGAAGGGAAAAGAAGTTAATTAGCAGTGAAAATTGGTCACTGATTAGGAAAAGGGTTAGAATGAAAACCTGCAGCAACCACAGCCCTCCAGGCCTGAAGTTCGACATCGGTGTTGTAGAGGAAAATGTATATAATATCTATTACTGAGGTAAGCGTCAGTTAAGGATTTGTTTTTCACATTAACAATGGCTGAATCCTTCACCATTACTTACTCCATGACTTGACCATTTCCATCGATATTGGGCTGAACCTATAAACATTTGGGGATGGTGGATATCATATAATACCTTCACAGTGTTACAATATATACACTGGTAAAAATGAAAATTGCATCAAAATGAATCATTTATCTACAGTATAAATGCAGTATAGCGCTAACTCTTTGAGTGGAATATATCCTATTTCTTATGATTCAGGAAATGATAGCTTTTAGCACATTTTCCTGAAAAAATAAGAAAAATTACACCTACATCTTATCTATTCATCTGTGGACACAATCTTTGGAACTAGTGTATCAGTTTGATCAGTCTTTTTACTCTGGATGCATTAACTAGTTTTTGCACACACAAATTCAAATTATCTTTAAACAAAAAAAGTGGTAAGGTTTGCTGGAAGTTAAATATATCAGCTTATATATTAACATTTGCAATCTTATTAATTTAAAATCAAGCTGACTGACATATAGTGGCTTCCACTCATTTACTCATTTGTTCATTGCTTGTGTTATTGCTCTGCTTTAAAAAATGTTTATTGCCACCTTTTGAAAATAATGTCTTATTTGTAATGCACCTACAAAGTGTGATTTTGTAATTCTGAAAGCCTAAAAAAATCAATTGAAAACAATCATTATTAGTCCTTGCTATTTTTAATATATACCAGCACCCAGTTTGTTTATTTTTTAAAGTAAATAAAGTAAGTACAATCATCACATTTGATTTATAACAGTCCAGATGTAAATGGAGCATAGCACTGAGCTATTATTTCATACCTCCATGGCTCTGAGCTCTTTCTTTCTTTGCAATGTTAGAAAACAGGATACTAAGGATGCCATTTTTGGCACTCTCTTTTTTCTCCTCATAATTAAGATACAGCAGCTCTGTTTTAGACAATTCCTTATGAATAACTTAGCTACTATTCTGATTCTATCCTGGCAAAAATTTCATGATGTTTTTAGTGGATTTTATAAATGTGGTATGCAACAAAATAACTATAAATAACCTTTTTTTCATAACTGTGAAGTCAGTGTAGAATCTTCACCAAACCTTTGCATGGAACATTCCCATGCATTCATATTGGGATAGAAAAACATGATGCAAAAGACACATGAGATATTGGGATGCAGTTGTAAGGCCAGGCAACAATATTCAAAAGAGAAAAGTATTTACGGTTTTAAATTCCATGACTGGTCACTAACGACATGTTTTCCTTGTGTCTGCTTGGGTTGTCTATTGGGTACTCATGTTTTTCTCTCATAACCGTCAAGATGCACCAATTAGACTAACTTGTGATTCCAAATTGGCTCCGTGTGAGTGTGGATGTGTGTGGAGTGAACCCTTTGGCTGACTGGCTCCCTGTCCTAGGCTACTTCCTGCCTTGCACCTAGTCCGTCCAGGACAGGCTCCTCCACACCCTGGAATGTTAAATTAGATTAAGTGGTATTGAGAAAGATGAATCATTTATTCCTTTTTGTTCTGTATATTGTACTATTTTTACTATGATGATAATAAGGGATCCATACTTTCTTAGACCGCAAGGCCACTATTAAGAGTTGTTTTTAACTTTCTAGTTCAGGGGTCTGCAACCTTCACTATGAAAAGAGCCATTTTGCCCCCTCTTCCTCCAAAGAAAAATAGTCTGGAGCCGCAAAACATAACACAGCTGATAAACTTTTAAAAGTTTTAATCTTTTTTAAGATTTTACATGTTACAACCACGGAATACAACAAACAGAAGTGCAGTGTGCATGTGTAGGGCTACTTTGAAATAAATTAAACTGAACTATGCAGGCCTATTTGGGTCCTTCCTATACCTGTGTAAAATTAAAATAAAAACTAGCCCACTTTAATATAAATAAAACATTTAGCTGTAGCTTAGCAGCTTTAAAAAAGTAAACATTAAATTCCATTTCAGTGTGCTGAATCAACTGAAGCACCTGAACATACAAAAAAACCTACATCAGCTCCGGGTCCGAAATGAATGTGTTTTGTTTTTCTGAAAAATAATAGCTTATTAAATGCTATTGTTGTCACCTGTTTAAAGTGACTTCTGTTTCTGAAGTTCGCTGCTGATCATCTCTATGTCGGGGCTGTACAATGTGACTTTGACCTTCACACAGGACTGCAGGCTCTCATGTGTGAGGCGGGAGCGATATTTGGACTTTATGAAGTTCATGCTTGAGAAAACTTACTCACTTAAGTATGTTGAGCCAAAGACGGACAGGACTCCAAATGCATATTTTTTCATGTTCATATACGTTTCGGGAATGGCACTCCATGTGTCGAAAATAAATTTGTCGGGTTTGGGGAGGTTTTCAATATCACTCCATTTGTGCTCTTTAGCAAGAGTAGCCTTCTGACGGGCGACTTCTTCAAGATCCGCTGTCAGGCATTTGAACTTGGACACCCATTAATCTTTATCTGCTATGTCGTCCAGTTCAATTTCTAGATCGGGCTTACTTACTCACTCCTGTGAATGCGGATGTGTTCAGCAGGGATGGGTCGATGTCCAGGGGTGTGACAGGGAAGGAGAGAGTCTGTGTTTTTCCTTTCTGAACTCACTGAATCTTTCTCTAAATGCAGCTTGCATTTTCTGAACAATTTCCCGTTTGTTTTTAAAGTCGGAGAATAGATGCTCTGATATTTTTATGAACGATTCTTTCATGTATTCTCCGTCTGTGAACGGCTTACCCCTCCTTACGATCTCTTGAGCTGCCACAAAACTAGCGGCTGTAGTTGTAGAAGTGATCCACTTTTTGAAAGTATGTTTGCTCTGTTCAGCTTTCCGTTGCAGTTCCGAAATTGCTCTCTTTCGCTTATCTTTTCGCTTATTTTCAGTGAATGCTGAGAGCTTGTTTTGAAAATGTCTTTCAACGTTACATTTTTTGTTGTTCGATAATTTATCGCCACATATTAAGCACACCGGTAAGCCAGCGTCGTTGGCGGTGAAGGCAAATGCTTCTGTCCACGCAGAATTAAACTCTCTAAATTAGATGTTAAAATGTATAACAGTAGTAGTAGTAGTAAATAAACATATATATATATATATATATATATATATATATATATATATATATAAATACAAGTTAAATTAAGAAATTGCCATCATTCATTTTCATGGTTTTTATTTTTTTGTCAAGGCCAAAGGGAGCCACTACAAGGAGGCTGAAGAGCCGCATGTGGCTCCAGAGCCGCGGGTTGCCGACCCCTGTTCTAGTTAATATTTTGTATTCCCCTGTTTTTGTTTGTTTGATAGTTTAATTAAAGTGAAAATTATTTATAAACAATTAAAGAATTGAAAACTGAAGGGAATATAGAATGTGGAAGAGACTACACAGAATTAAAAGTTATGAGAAAAAAAAACTGACATCTTTCTGTGTCCTTACAAATGTACTCACACTCCAATATGTATTTGAGACTATAAGGAAAAAAGAGTAGAAGCAAGCTAATGACAGCAATTGACAAACATTTCTATGGATCTTTACTCTAATGTTTCCAAAATTGTTACATTTTGTTGCTCATTCCCATCCACAAACTGTTCTGTAAATATACAATATAATTGAACCTGAACATAAGAATAAGTATGAATACTATAGTAGGAGAAAGTCAATTTATCACAGTGTCAAGTGCAGCTTCCAAACACCTCTGAAATAGGGTACAAATTCTACCCAGGACACAATGCATGTGGAAAAAAAAGTAAACGTTTTATCCTTCTTGATATTTGACATATTTATTTTACAGAAAGGAGGAATACTACTAGCCTATTGGTATACAAAACCTCTTGCATTAAATTCTAGCTGTGAGTACCCAGGCCGGAAATCAAATCCAATCTAACCACTAATACATTTGATTATATAAAAGCCACATGTAATGAGCAGTTAACCATCACTCAGTGATTTTCATAGTAACTATTCTCCCAGCTTTACATGTTTCAAGTCTTTAAATTCTCTAGGGCAGTACAGTGGTGTAGGGGTTAGAGCTCCTGCCTCACTGAGCCAGTGTCCTAGGTGTGAATCCCATCTCTTAGTTAATACCTGTGTGGATTTTGCATGTGGTCTTGTCATTTTCTTCGAGTACTCATATTCAACAGGCATGTATCCTAGGCTAGCCACAGAGTCTAAAATGTGGGTATGTGTGACAGCAACCTGTCATACACTGTCACCCTGCCAAGACTGGTTTCTAATGTTGCTGGGATATGCTTGGGCATTTTATTATACATAGTTAGAATAATCAATTGGCTTCAGGTATTTTTTGTTTTATCTCTAAATTTTTTCTTTGTAAAATTACATTAGCATGCCTAATGAATCCAGTGTAATCATTTTTCTGCTTATATCCATTGTGATGCATGGTTTATATATAATAAAATGTACAAAGGGTCCACAGTTTGTCATAGCATTGCACGATATTTTAATAAAAAAGTACGTATTGCAGCTATTTTCAGATAATTTTCCTTTGGAAAAGGTTTTTATTTTTGCTAGAATCACTTTGCGAATAAAGGTCACAATGACATATTTAAAAAAAAGAACATTATTTATTGTGGGTGCTAGAATTCTATAACTCTTCTATTTCAAGGAAGTTCGCTTTTAAGGATTATCCGATGACAGTGTTTTCACTGCTCATTAGTGGGTGTTGAGGAGTGACAAGATAGCAGGTCCATGGCACAAAAATAATTAAATAAAAATGTACGACAGTGCTCCACGAGCTAGTAACACACCGTCAGCAACAGAGCACAAAACACATCAAACTACAGATACAGTGACACCAGGTGATGAGCACAGTCCATCGAACCAGCTGTCAAACCTTCTGAGAATCTGAAGCAAGGCAAGGGAAAGGAAAATGTGAAATTCTTCAAAAAGCTGCCGGGGTCTGTTGTTGTAACAATGTAAATCATTCAGTGTGCTGTAAACTTTCTTGTAATAAGCCTTTCTGTGTGGTAGGGATAAACAGGAAGCAATTCTTGGATATAAACAGAATTTTAAACAATAACCTGGTCCATTTAAAGACATCAAGATATTTATTGTGAATGGCACCAACAATAAGATTTCAGTAAGAAATGATAACTCGCATAACAAAAAATGTGTACATTTTTGGTTAGTAGAAGGTAGGCTAATGAAGCGGAAAATAAATATAATTAAAATTGTTGTCAGTGTGTGGAATCTGCCCTTTCACAATGTGACTGTATGGGTTTTTCCTCTCATGTCCTCAAAGATGTTCTATTATATTAACTGGGCATTCTACATTTGCCCTTTATGAGTGTGTATGTGTGCGAGATACATGTGGTGGTCCAGTGCTCTGCCCAGGGTTATTTTCTGCCTTGGGCCAAGTGTTGCTGAGAAAAGGCATTTATATCAAGCCTACTAAAAAAAAGGATAAGGCAGATTTGATAATGTATGTAAGTATGTATAAAGCAGAAATATAAAGCAGAAATGTGTACGGTATGTAGTATAACAGTGAGACGTGAAAAGTAGCACAGTGGACTCAGAATCAATATGATTTGTAAAAAAAGAATTGGATACAGAGACGTAAATAGAGCCATTTGTAAATAGCTTGTGATGTTTTCACAGGCAGGATCACTGAAAACCTCCACTATCACTGCACCTGTACTTGAGACTTTCTGCCACAAGATGTCATCTCAGTCTACACAGAACTCAGCAAAAACTATACCTTTGAAGAAGTCCTGTTTTAGACATTTTTTATGTATCTTTATTTTTGTCAATAATTTAAATAAATATAAATAATGTCATATGCATGTTGGGCACTTGAAACTTAGAAGTAGTGATAAGACAATGAAGGACTATATAAATGTAATGAATTATTATTATTATTTTTCTTAAAACTTTAATAGTTTATTGAACAGACTACTTATGTTTATGTCTGTGTCCTGATATTTTTTAGTCTCATTATGACACGAACTTCAGACACACACACACACATATATATATATATATATATATATATATATATATGAGCCCACAAATACTATTTTTTATGCTTCCCCTAATGTAAAATCTATGACGAAAGTAATAAGGTTGCAGTGGGATCCATCGGTGCATTACTGTGAAAAGCAGCTGTATTGAAGACATTGAGCGACCTTCTTTACAACTGCATTTTGTTGTAAACAATTT
Source organism: Erpetoichthys calabaricus (assembly GCF_900747795.2). Lineage (NCBI taxonomy): Eukaryota > Metazoa > Chordata > Cladistia > Polypteriformes > Polypteridae > Erpetoichthys > Erpetoichthys calabaricus. The sequence continues at coordinate 247,355,006 of NC_041394.2, forward strand.
GTGACTTTTAAAAATGGACAAAATCACTAAATTATTTATTAACATTATTCTTACTGGATGTCACAAAGTCTGATTAAAGAAACTACGTTAACAAAATTATGAGCTACTGCACATTTTATAAATATTGTTTGGAATTGTACATCTATCGATTTTCAGTACCTACTTAATGCGATCTGGATTTTAGAAAAGTTCTTAATTAAACCTACACATCATTCTCTTCAGCACTCTATAAGCTTAGCTATATACCCAGAATAAGTCATTATTAAGAACTGACAAAGACTAAGCAAACTTACATTTTTTCTTTTTTCTTTCTTAATAACACAACAAAGCTAATTATTTTTCTATTATTGCTGGATGTGGACAGGTTTTATTATAGCCCTCCTTGCTCTGGTACATGGCAAATTCAGAGCATCATCTTCAGAATGAGATTGACTGTAGGAATCTGGTAATTCACATCTTTCTTTATGACACCTACGATGGGCAGCTGTCTGCCTTTTCTTGGGTCTTAGTGTGCTGGAAGTCTCTTCACTAGAGAGAAGCTGCATGGGGCCCAAATACTCCTTTTGGTTGGATGTGCCAGGTTGGAAGGGTTCTTCCTCCTCCAGATTGTTTTCCATAACAGAATGGTGTAGCCTCCTCATCCACACTGGAACACTATCAGTAGTGTTTGTAGGTGATCATGATGCAGAACCTTTGAATCGTGCTGATCCCGGACCTGATACAAAACTGGGCCAAGTCATTTAGTAAACCTGAGGTCCATGCTATGGTGCCTGCAGCTTTGGAGTGTGACCCACCTTCTTGGTACTGTCCCTCACATACAGTCATATGAAAAAGTTTGGGAACCCCTCTCAGCCTGCATAATAATTTACTCTACTTTCATTTCCTAGGAACATCGGAGTACTGGGGTGTTTTCCGAACAAAGATTTTTAGTGAAGCAGTATTTAGTTGTATGAAATTAAATCAAATGTGAAAAACTGGCTGTGCAAAAATTTGGGTCCCCTTGTAATTTTGCTGATTTGAATGCATGTAACTGCTCAATACTGATTACCTGCAACACCAAATTGGTTGGATTTGCTCGTTAAGCCTTGAACTTCATAGACAGGTGTGTCCAATCATGAGAAAAGGTATTTAAGGTGGTCAATTGCAAGTTGTGCTTCCCTTTGACTCTCCTCTGAAGAGTGACAGCATGGGATCCTCATAGCAAATTGTGAATTTCCCCTTGGGATTAATAAAGAATCTATCTATCTATCTATCTATCTATCTATCTATCTATCTATCTATCTATCTATCTATCTATCTATCTATCTATCTATCTATCTATCTATCTATCTATCAACTCTCAAAATAATTTCAATTTGGACAGAAACAATACTGTCCAGTAAGAAAAAGATAAAACTTAACAACATACATTCCTTTAGAAAGTACCGTACAAAAATAGCATTTGCTTTCAAAAGGAGACCCAACAGAAACCAATTTAAGATGATAATTGACATCAAAAACATGTCAGGTTGAGGAGCATACACTGGTACAGCACGTTGCCGTACCCACCACACAACGAAACATCTTGGGATCTCAGTTGGCAACTCCCAAGGCACACACACAGTCCAGTCCTATCCTCTGGAAATGACCCTCTATCTGCCGCAGCCAGGTGTTATGTGGGTGTCCCCTTGGCCTGGTCCAGCCACTCGGGTCCTCAACAATGAGAAGCCTGCAAGCCGGATCACCCTCGGGGAATCTCGCCACATGGCCGTAGTGCCTTAATTAATGCTCCCTCACAATGCAGGTACAGTAAATATGCCTCATTCAGGACTCCATGAGCAACCACTCCTTCGACACAAAGTGAAACCAGTAGTACCCAAGGATTCTCCAAAGAGACACATTACCAAAGGAGTCCAGTCTTCATCTCAGGTCACTAGATAGCATCATTGTCTCACAGCCATACAGCAAAACAGGAAGCCCAAGGCCTGGTGTTTCAGCAGTACTGAGGCCAACAAGTTTAGCAGATGGGATATCTTCAGGTAGTGTGGTAGTTCAGATGGAAAACTGCATACCTGTTCACGTGTGCAATCCTTCGCTGTGGGAGGCAGAACTTCCACAGGGCACATGTCTGGGAGTCCTCATAGAGACTGAACCACTCTTACTTACAAAATCAACCAGTTGAACCAGAACTGAATCAACAGACCCCTGAACATCTTTCAAAAGTACAGAGAATCCAGTCATCCAAGTACTTTGGACCTACCTTCATGCCTTCAAAGCCTTTACATTGCCTCTAGTGAAGATCTCACCCTAGCCCAACAGGAAATCCTGACCAACTTACTTTTAGATTACCAGTCAATCTTTGCAGCTAGTGACAATGAACTAGGACACTTCTGTATCATCATCACACATCGCATTGACACAGGGGATGCCCAACCTGTATGCCAGCCCTCAAGATGCAGGATTTTAGGAAGAAGAGCAGCTGCAATTACAGGCAATGCTTGATGCAGGAGTTGTCATAACCTCCAAGTCTGAATGGGCATCACCAGTTGTTCTCATTTGGAAAAATGATGGTGGAGTCAGATGATGTACTGACTGTTGCATGTTGAATGAACTGACTGTTAAGTATGCCTACCCACAAGTGTTGAACAGGGACTTCCTGTGTCTCCAAAGATATGGATTAAAATTAAAACCTTCAAAGTGTCAACTTCTTAAGCCAAAAGTTTTGTTTCTAGGACACATTGTGAGTGGGCAGGGCATTGCCACTAACCCAGCTCTCATAAACAACGTAAAAAATTGGAATACACCAGTAAGTGTCAAGGAGTTACAGACATTCCTTGGACTTTGCAACTATTACTGGAAATTTGTACCAGTATTTTCAGAAATTGCGAGTCCAATGACCCAGCTGAAAGGAATCAAATTCAAATGGGAGTGAGACTCAGCAGCTAGTATTTCAGAAGCAGAAGAAAAGTTTGACAACAGCTCCAATATTGGCTTATCCCCTGCCTTGTGAATTTCCCCTTGGGATTAATAAAGTATCTATCTATCTATCTATCTATCTATCTATCTATCTATCTATCTATCTATCTATCTATCTATCTATCTATCTATCTATCTATCTGAAGGGACCTTTATACTAGATACAGATGGTTCCAGCTTTACCATCAGTGCAGTCCTCTCCCACCTGCAAGAGGGAGTGGAAAGGGTTATTACATATGCCAGCTCATGATTACAAAGCACCCAGCAGCGTTACTGTGCAACAAAAAGGAAACTGCTTCCTGTGGTGACGTTTATAATGCACTTCAGACATTATCTTCTTGGCCATTGTTTTCTCATTTGTACTGATCATAACAGTCTCACTTGGCTCTTCCAATTCAGACATCTGGAAGGACAGTTAGCCCACTGGTTAGAGGAACTCAGCCAGTATGACATCCAAATTGAACATTACAAATGTATACAACATGACAATACCCTTTCCAGGAAGGAAGGGGAGTCTGCTTGTAAGTGCTACCATGGTGGAAAAGATCTTGACAGCCTGCCTTTTGGGGGCTGCGCACATTGTCAAAAGCAATGGAGTTGCTTCGAAAGTGATTTGGATGATGAGATCCCCCGTGCAGTGAGGCGGAGTTCACTTGGGAGTGGGCACGCTGAAAATGAAGTCCCAACTAAGACAAATTCAATAGGAGACCACAATGAGGTCCAGGGAGTGTCTCACCCACTGGGTGTGCAAGAAACTAGCTGGATTCCAGAATTCAGCATACAGCAGTTAGAGGAGGAACAGAGGAAGAATCCTACTCTATCCATTCTTCACAGATGAAAGGATCAAGAAAAGCTTCCTGCTCAAGAAGTCGTCTCACTTGAGAGCTCAGTCATTCGCATATATTAGTTGTGCTGCCCACAGGTCAAGTGCTACCAAGGGGTTCTCTACTACCACTGGGATGGCACACTGGAAATGCCTTCTTCCCTTCAACTGTTGGTGCCTCAGTCTCTAGAGGCAGAAATCATCCACTTCTGCTATATCCCACCACAGTCCAGCCATCTTGGAGAGGGAAAGACCATTTAATAGGGTTCAACAACATTACTGCTGGGAGGGTATGAAATACGATATTTGTCTTTTTGTTAAGAAATGTAAGCAGTGCCAAGCTTGTAAATCTTTTGGGGTAAGAAGCAGAGCGTATCAGGCAGGGGTGCCGGGAATCGCTTACACATTAATGCACTAGGGCCGTTTCCAGTTTGGGCAACAAATACATCCAGGTAATTACTGTATCTCTTATGTACACTTTTCTATGGCGAACAAATAAAAATAGTACACAACTAGCCAACCCGCATAATTATTTATTGATGGGTGAACACTTCCTGAAAGACACAGTTGTCCAAATGGGGTGGGTTTGAGGATACGACTGTGAGTGAATGAAAAGATGGAACTCTGGAGAGAGCAACACAATGTACTGCATTCCAGTACATTGCGGTGAATGCAGGAGGAGGGTTAGAGTTGATGGGTGGGGCTCTGTCGTGCGTGCGTGTCCCATGGTCGGGCGACTTGGTGGATTATATATAGAAAAGCAGCCGGAACCGAAAAGAACAATGAAAAGTCAACGTGGCTCAGAGGTGCATGTGGAATGTAGCAGGTAGATAGACAACCCGCGGCGTAGCATACGCCGCATAATTATTTATCGATGGGTGAACACTTCCTGAAAGACACAGTTGTCCAAAGGGGGTGGGTTTGAGGAACTCTGAAGAGAGCAACATACAATTGTCCGTGACTGAAAACTGGTTTTGGCAGATACAGGCATATCTTTTTGAAAGTTTGGCCCTGTGCCTTATTAATTGTTATTGCAATGGCCAATCTAACATGAAATTGAACAGTCAAGTCAACGTGACTAACAGGTGCATGTGGACTGTACACAGATGAAAGCGACTCAGGTGAGGAGTTGGGGGCGGGTACATGAGCAGGCAGTGCGCATGCCTCGAGATTGAGGGTGGACGCGCGAGAAAGCGACTCAGGACACGGTATAGAACAACTACTGGGCGTGGCCATCACCACCAGCCTACAATATTCAAATATTCAAATATCATACAGAATGCTCATGGGAATGTCGCACGACTGAATCGAATGGTCTGGTCTCTGTCTTACGTGCCATGGTCGGCTGCTTAGTGAATTGTTGGTTGCTTGCATGGACTTGCGTGCGTCTTGCTTGCCATGGTCTGGTCTCTGTCTTACGTGTCAGCTGCTTAGTGAATTGTTGGTGGGCGTGGCTCTGTCTTGTGTGCGTCTTGCTTGCCATGGACTTTGTGAATTATATACAGTATATATAGATAACTAGAGGTTACAAGGGAAGTATGTGTAGGCGGGAAACAAATTAAAGTACTATGCACTTGGGCTGTATGCACACCATCACATTTTCATTTGGAAGCAAAGCTCTTGTGTTGTTTACAAAAGGATGCCTTGTCCATACTATAACGACGGAAAACACATATGATGGTGAACTTCACCCACACTGAGCATGCATGCACTGACGGCAAACTCGACAAAGGGACCGTGTAGTGAAAAATTTAGATCCTCGTACATATTAGCAAGCGCAGGACTCTGACAGTGCATTCATAGCATAGAAAAAGAAATTCTTTAAGGAGCTGCAGTGAATTGCCCCTGTCCCACGTTAATGCACTGATTACATTTGAAAGTGACAATCTTCAGAACTGACAGCAGCCATCTTGTCAATAAAAGAATATACTAAAAATGTTAAACCAACAATAAAAAAATGTTTAGCTCTACATTCCTTTGTGAGAGGATTGATTAAAGGCAGTCCAGAGCAATGTGAGCGTATTGTGTACCAAACAACATTTATAAAATCAACTCAATAGAACTCAATAGATATGCGTGTGCGCATGTGTGTATATCTACGCTTTACTGCATTGTGCTTTTTTTGTCTCTCTCTGTCCTGTAATATTGTGAGCTCGGCAGCATTCTACACCCATTCACTTATTATTAACTTTGTTGCAGAATGCTTTTCTCCTTAGTGAACAGATAAGTTTAAGTAGTAATCATTGAATAGAGGCTGTCAACTAAGATATTTACAATCTGACTTTCATGGGGCTCTGAATTTTTCACTACAATAGTTAACACCATCAGCCATGGAATTTATCACAAAACTGTAGTGACCAGTAAATAATTTCCCTTTTACACATATATACAGCAACTTTACAAAATGCAATTTAGATGTATACTAGTAAGCAGCATAATAAGTGCCATGGAAAGCAACCCGTCTATGCTCACTATGTTGGAAAATGTTTTTCTTTCATGAATGGTAACAAATCAGTGAATGATATGTTGTAATAAGCAAAATCCATTCTGGGAAGGGTCACAAAACAAGCACAAACCAAGCAGGGAGTGATTAGAATATATTGTTTTTGTGAAGCTCCATTTTTGCTCATCTACACCACAATGGTGATGCCGCATTTATGAAAGTATTCGGCTCTGCAAAGTGTCTTTAAAAGTTTTCACTTTCAGGGTTTAAAAACAATAGGGTAGTGTGGACAGAAGGCAAAAACATAGACATATGTATGCGTTTTTAAATGAGAAGTAATAATGTGGACAGGGTCTCAGTAAATTCTCAGTTCACAGACGTATCTTTAGATAATTTATTATGTACAACATACAAAGTCTATAGTCTGGGGTTTATCAATGTTTTGTTAAAAATAAGCTAAAAGTGAGAGATTAGCTAATCACTACAGCACAGAGTAACTGATTGTAAGACAGACATTTATACTGACTGAGGGACTTACCGTGCATTGCATGTTTCTGTCCAGAGAGAAGTCTCACCAATGCCCAAAATGCATCTTCTTCATTCATATAAATTAGAAGCAGGGCTGTGACTTGACTCATTCCTTGACAATATCCAACTTCCTAGTGTGAACACAGAAATATGAGAGTCTGTCAAGAATCAGGACTTAACAATTTCAAAATAAATAGTTAAAATAAAATCATTTGAATGATACTAGAAAAAAAGACAGCAATAAAAAATAAGGGCAGGAGAAAACTCCTAAAAGTATTTTATGCATAATATCTTGAACTGATGTATATAATTTAAAAATTGATTATGAGTATATTATACACTCTTGACCACTGCAAAGCATTAGGATGCAACTTATATTTCAAAATTATTAATCCAAATACTGAATAACAAGTTATATTTTTCCAAAGAACAATAATTACATGTAAGTATTGATTTTTCTTCTATTTTTTTTATCTAAACTTTATTCTTCATGGCCATAGCTCCAATTGACAAAAATAAAAATGAGACAGACTGCCATATATTAGTCACTGATATTGATAAATACTTTCAGTGCTGATGTGCGAAATTGTAAATTATAAATTAAGGTATGTACTCCTGGTTTATATTCCACTTACAGTATCAGAATTCTAATGTGCTTGCAGATTGTTCACTCAGTTATATATAAAAAGAAGAATTAACTACAATATTAACAAAAGAACCTAATAATTTTCTGCAAAGGATGTACAGTGGGGCAAAAAAGTATTTAGTCAGCCACCAATTGTGCAAGTTCTCCCACTTAAAAAGATGAGAGAGGCCTGTAATTTTCATCATATGTGTACCTCAACTATGAGAGACAAAATGAGAAAAAAAATCCACAAAATCACATTGTCTGATTTTAAAGAATTTATTTGCAAATTATGGTGGAAAATAAGTATTTGGTTACCTACAAACAAGCAAGATTTCTGGCTCTCACAGACCTGTAACTTCTTCTGTAAGAGGCTCCTCCACTCGTTACCTGTATTAATGGCACCTGTTTGAACTCGTTATCAATATAAAAGACACCTGTCCACAACCTCAAACAGTCACACTCCAAACTCCACTATGGCCAAGACCAAAGAGCTGTCAAACGACACCAGAAACAAAATTGTAGACCTGCACCAGGCTGGGAAGACTGAATCTGCAATAGGTAAGCAGCTTGGTGTGAAGAAATCAACTGTGGGAGCAATTATTAGAAAATGGAAGACATACAAGACCTCTGATAATCTCCCTTGACCTGGGGGTCCACGCAAGATCTCACCCCGTGGGGTCAAAATGATCACAAGAACGGTGAGCAAAAATCCCAGAGCCACATGGGGGGACCTAGTGAATGACCTGCAGAGAGCTGGGACCAAAGTAACAAAGGCTACCATCAGTAACACACTATGCCGCCAGGGACTCAAATCCTGCAGTGCCAGACGTGTCCCCCTGCTTAATGTGCAGGCCCGTCTGAAGTTTGCTAGAGAGCATTTGGATGATTCAGAAGAGGACTGGGAGAATGTCATATGGTCAGATGAAACCAAAATAGAACTTTTTGGTAAAAACTCTACTCGTCGTGTTTGGAGGAGAAAGAATGCTGAGTTGCATCCAAAGAACACCATACCTACTGTAAAGCATGGGGGTGGAAACATCATGCTTTGGGGCTGTTTTTCTGCAAAGGGACCAGGATGACTGATCCGTGTAAAGGAAAGAATGAATGGGGCCATGTATCGTCAGATTTTGAGTGAAAACCTCCTTCCATCAGCAAGGGCATTGAAGATGAAATGTGGCTGGGTCTTTCAGCATGACAATGATCCCAAACACACCGCCCGGGTAACGAAGGAGTGGCTTCGTAAGAAGCATTTGAAGGTCCTGGAGTGGCCTAGCCAGTCTCCAGATCTCAACCCCATAGAAAATCTTTGGAGGGAGTTGAAAGTCCGTGTTGCCCAGCGACAGCCCCAAAACATCACTGCTCTAGAGGAGATCTGCATGGAGGAATGGGCCAAAATACCAGCAACAGTGTGTGAAAACCTTGTGAAGACTTACAGAAAACGTTTCACCTCTGTCATTGCAAACAAAGGGTATATAACAAAGTATTGAGATTAACTTTTGATATTGACCAAATACTTTTTTTCCCACCATAATTTGCAAATAAATTCTTCAAAAATCAGACAATGTGATTTTCTGGATTTTTTTTTCTCATTTTGTCTCTCATAGTTGAGGTATACCTATGATGAAAATTACAGGCCTCTCTCATCTTTTTAAGTGGGAGAACTTGCACAATTGGTGGCTGACTAAATACTTTTTTGCCCCACTGTACATAGCTCAGTTGGTTTGAGTATGTGGCAACATTGTAAGTATAAGAGATAAACATCACATAAAATATGAAGTGTCTCTGGAAATCAGTGTGATAACAATCCTCTTCATTCATCAAAACTGACAAAGTACTTCTCAAACTGCTTACACATAACACAAGGGCACATTGATGGAAGGCTAGCTTTCTTTATACAATAGACATCCTACTCATAAAAAAATTACCATTAGTCTCTCTGAATCCATACAAATTACAACAATCTTGATCACTCAGATACAGCTAAAACTTGTTTATTGCAAAACTAAGCTTTACTGTTGTTAACCCTGCTGTTCCAGATGCTACTTTATAATTCTGTCATTAAATTTATGTTTCACACACTGAGTGTAACATTCAGTCTTGCTGCATGATTTACAAGATGACACTTTTTCAGTAATGTGAATTTTTTTTTCGCCAAAGTTGTTCACATGTTCTTGAAAGCTTGTTTTTTGTTCTGAAAGCATTTTTAGGAACGTTTATTGTGACAAAATCTTTTTCTTCCTATAATATTCCTTTTTAAAACCATTTATTAATAATGCTTAAATACTGACAGTGGTTCTGCAACAATGTAATATTCAAACTTAAAATGTTCAGCTTAGATTAAAAATGTAATATAGTTAACTGAACGTAGGCCGAATCAATAGAACAAAGCAAATCTGAATAGATTTGGGACGTACAGAGTTAAATCCATCCTCTGTACACATATGAACAGTGACAGACTCAGAAGGACCCACCCGCACAGAGGCACTTTGACACCACGATGACAGCCTCAACGCACCACCCAGCTCTCAGCAGAACATCCCAAATTCTAAACTCACTCCTTTTTAAAACTGCTATCAAATCTATTAAGATGGCATGCACATTTTAAGAGATTATGTAGAAGTCACTTACTGTGTTATATACAGAATATGCAATTAAAACATGGAATAAAGCTTGCTGCCTGGAAAAAAAGAAAAATAACAGGTATAGGTTTTGATTAACCACATTTATCAAGGTCAAAACATCTTCAATGGAATGGCATCAGGCAAAATTCTGAATTATTCCAATTAAGGTTCATTGGCACAGGGCCACAGACACCCTTAAACATCAAACAAAAAATGTTAGTCCCTATAGCAACATGGCAACTCATCTGTATTTCAAAGGTCTTTTGTATTTGTGTGTGTGATAAATTATTAACAATTCCACATAAAAGGAACAGAAAACAATCCTCAAGAAAGGGACACAACAAAGTGCAAGTCATTTGAATTCACTGATAATTTCAGATTTCCTGTCCACATTATTTTTTAATCACTTTGACCACGGGTCAATGATATGCTTTGATACATTTCTGATTGTGGGCAAGATTATTTTTTTATTCTAATAGACAAGAAACAAAAACAAAAGTGCATTATACTTCTTTAAAATGCATGCTGGCAAGCACTGGGAATAAGTGGTTAGGGTAGGTTCTGTTTGAAATACAAATAAACATGGCCAATCTTAATTCACGAGAAGTCTTAGATCTTCGAACAGCAGAGAAGGTAAAGACACAGTAAAGCATTAAGTGCACAGCGTGGCAAATATTAGTAGAATGGCAAGAGGAGATCAACCAAGAACACTGTACATGTTAATGAGGAAAGGCACAACATGGCTATCAGAGCTAGAAAATCTGGATTCTAATTGGAGTGGTCTTTATTTCCACTTTCCTTCCAGATCGATTGTTTAAAACAATATGATTATTTTTAATCAAACTGTACCTAATCAAAAAAAAATACTGAACATTTTCTTTTATTTGTTTCTTTAAATTTAAACTCTTACTAACAACAGTACATTATAATACTTTCAAACCTGCTTAACAGGCTGAAACCAGCTGTAAATGGGGTGCCAATTCATCACAGAACCCATTCATGCACCCAATGTCACAGACACCGGGTCAATCTGGAGTCTTTAGTAAGTGGCAAGTAAATTAAAAGTACAAGGAGCAAACTCAGGCAGACACAGGAAGAAAGTGCAAATTCCAAACAGACAATATCCAAGCTACAGTTAGGTCCATAAATATTTGGACAGAGACAACTTTTTTCTCTTTTTGGTTCTGTACATTACCACAATGAATTTTAAATGAAACAACTCAGATGCAGTTGAATTGCAGACTTTCAGCTTTATTTCAGTGGGGTGAACAAAACGATTGCATAAAAATGTGAGGCAACTAAAGCATTTTTTTAACACAATCCCTTCATTTCAGGGGCTCAAAAGTAATTGGACAATTGACTCAAAGGCTATTTCATGGGCAGGTGTGGGCAAGTCCGTCGTTATGTCATTATCAATTAAGCAGATAAAAGGCCAGGAGTTGACTTCAGGTGTGGTGCTTGCATGTGGAAGATTTTGCTGTGAACAGACAACATGCGGTCAAAGGAGCTCTCCATGCAGGTGAAAGAAGCCATCCTTAAGCTGCGAAAACAGAAAAAACCCATCCGAGAAATTGCTACAATATTACAAGAGTCAAAATTTACAGTTTGGTACATGCTGAAAAAGAATGCAAGCACTGGTGAACTCAGCAACGCAAAAAGACCTGGACATCCATGGAAGACAACAGTGGTGGATGATCGCAGAATCATTTCCATGGTGAAGAGAAACCCCTTGACAACAGCCAACCAAGTGAACAACACTCTCCAGGGGGTAGGCGTATCGATATCCAAGTCTACCATAAAGAGAAGACTGCATGAAAGTAAATACAGAGGGTGCACTGCAAGATGCAAGCCACTCATAAGCCTCAAGAATAGAAAGGCTAGATTGGACTTTACTAAAGAACATCTAAAAAAGCCAGCACAGTTCTGGAAAAACATTCTTTGGACAGATGAAACCAAGATCAACCTCTACCAGAATGATGGCAAGAAAAAAGTATGGAGAAGACGTGGAAAAGCTCCGTATCCAAAGCATACCACATCATCTGTAAAACACGGTGGAGGCAGTGTGATGGCTTGGGCGTGCATGGCTGCCAGTGACACTGGGACACTAGTGTTTATTGATGATGTGACACAGGACAGAAGCAGCCGAATGAATTCTGAGGTGTTCAGAGACATACTGTCTGCTCAAATCCAGCTAAATGTAGTCAAATGGATTGGGTGGCGTTTCATGATACAGATGGACAATGACCCAAAACATACAGCCAAAGCAACCCAGGAGTTTATTAAAGCATGGAAGTGGAAAATTCTTGAATGGCCAAGTCAGTCACCTGATCTTAACCCAATTGAGCATGCATTTCACTTGTTGAAGACTAAACTTCAGACAGAAAGGCCCACAAACAAACAGCAACTGAAAGCTGCTGCAGTAAAGGCCTGACAGAGCATTAAAAAGGAGGAAACCCAGAATCTGGTGATGTCCATGAGTTCAAGACTTCAGGCTGTCATTGCCAGCAAAGGGTTTTCAACCAAGTATTAGAAGTGAACATTTTATTTCCAGTTATTTAATTTGTCCAATTACTTTTGAGCCCCTGACATGAAGAGATTGTGTTAAAAAATGCTTTAGTTGCCTCACATTTTTATGCTTTTTATGTTTTGTTCACCCCACTGAATTAAAGCTGAAAGTCTGCACTTCAACTGCATCTGAGTTGTTTCATTTAAAATTCATTGTGGTAATGTACAGAACCAAAATTAGAAAAAAGTTGTCTCTGTCCAAATATTTATGGACCTAACTGTAAATAACTAAATAACTAAAGGTGTTATAAAAGATCAAATACAACCCATTCCAAAATACAAACAATGCAATATTTCCAAAACACCACCTTTTTCTAGCGTGGCAGATCTTAACTTGACTTGAGGATCACAATGGTACTGTACATACAGTACATATTTTTGTCATGGCTTTGCGATTAAACAGCAGCACTGTGTCTTTCTTTAGCAGTTTTATAATTTTGATCGTAAATAGCTCATGAATGTTGTCATTCACATTTAATTTTAAATTGCATCGTCACAATGAACAGAACCACAGAACACTCTATATGAAGAGTAGAATAAAATTTATGAATTTGTGTGTTCCAGTATGCAATACACAGCAATTTTAATTGAAGTGTACATTGCAACCCAGTAAATGAACTTGAATCTATGAATTTCCTCCAGCACACAATGCAGACCATCTCAGCAAGGCTTCAGCTGATCAGAGAGGCAAGGTGTTCTCAATATCGCTGAAATTCTAAATGCCACAGACATATAAGCATATGGCACACTATAAAAGGTATGGGTGTGCTAAATCAGCCAACTATACATCAAACAATAATGCAACAAGTATTAAGGAAGAGGGATCTGACTGTAACTCACACTCTGTGAGATCTTGTTATAGATATAAAAAATAGTTGTATGGGTTAAAGTCCTAGCAAACCTCACACAACAAATTTACTCAACAAATACATTGATTGAGTAGTGAGAAAACCACTATGTAAATGTAAAGAATTATTATTATTATTATTTGCACAATGTTCTAACCCTCTCATCTTTATTGCTCTCGTCTTGACTCATGGAACTATAGAGGTATGGTTTATAAAAGTAGCATTCTTCTAGTTCATAGGTTACCATTTGCTTTTACCCAACATAGGTAAATAACTCAAGTTCAACAGTTAGGTATAATGTAAAAATACTAAATGACTCTCTAAATCAGTTCTTTTTAAATTGAAAGACTATATGGGTGTAAGGTGGCACAGTGCTTAGTGCTGCTTTCTCACAGATTCTGTGGCCTGGGTTTACACCATTGTGTGTTTACACCATTTCTGCTTAGTTTTTTTCCAGATATGGTTTACCACTCACTTTTGAAAGATATACTTGTCAGGTTAATTGCAGATTCTAAACTGGGCCGATCTGAGTGTGGGAGGGACGTTATGATATAGTGGTGCCCCTTTGGGTTGGTTAATTACATGTAATGTGACGATGCCAGGATAGATACCAGTTCTTCACTACCCTTGACTGAATTAAGTGGGACTGGAAATTTTATGTTATAAAAACATAGGTCTAACTACGCTTAAATAATTTTCTCCCAAATGTGTTTTTTTTTCTCGTCACAAGTTTTCAGTGTAAGCTACTTATCTGTGTTATTTATATTATGCATGTCATAATTAATACTTTGCAAACTCATTTGAAAATGGAGTCTACAGTAATATATACTGTACTTCTTTAAGACTATCCATCCAGAAGTATATGATGTATTTTGGCAGCAGTTTTAAATGCACAGCACACATTTAAGCAGTTAATATTGCAGTCATTCCTCACTTTAAGATAATCTTCTTTAGGTTAGGGCTCTGGTTTTACAGCATATAGAGAGATGAAACCACAGGATGGGAATGAGCTGCCTGCTGCTTAAGCATTCGCAAAGGGAATGACTGCCTGCTCCTCATCAAGTGGGAACATCAGACACAATGACCTGTCTAGCTTGTGCATTTTCAGCTGACAACAACAAAAATAAAGATCACAGTGAGGTAACTTTGTGTAAAGCGTTTGGGCAGTACCAGACTTAGAATGTGGTGGAAGGTATTTGGCCTGTTTATCATTTAGGAAGAGAGTTTCCCTAATTGTGTAATTCTATCTATCTATCTATCTATCTATCTATCTATCTATCTATCTATCTATCTATCTATCTATCTATCTATCTATCTATCTATCTATCTATCTATCTATCCATCCATCCATCCATCCATCCATCCATCCATCCATCCATGTAATTCTCTTGATATTTATCCCAGGATACCACCTGTTCAGTATGTACCTTGTACGAGTCTGTATACATTGTCTCAAACTTCATGACTGCAAAAATACACATTCTTCTATAATTCAGTTCAGTTTATTTTTTATATACTGTATATACTCGAATATAAGCAGAGTTTTTCAGCACCCAAAATGTGGTGAAAAACGTCACCCTTGGAGTGAGAGTCAGGTCCTGCTGCCCCCCTGTATATGAACAAGCCAGTTTCCCTTTTGGTTTCTGCGCGCCGATGATTTCCGCACATGTTCAGTCTCTCCCTGTGCAGCGAGCGAGCGAGAGAGGGAGACACACACACAAGATATCACATTGTTTTTGTTGACCTTCTTCTCCACTTGCAGAGCTAGTTTACTGTTTTTCTTTGAAATAAATACGCAAAAACATTTAACCTACTGATGCCTCAATTAATGTACGGTAATTTTATTGGTATTTATTTTGATTATTGAAACTTACCAGTAGCTGCTGCATTTACCACCCTAGGCTTATACTCAAGTCAATAAGTTTTTCCAGTTTTTGTAGGTAAAATTAGGTACCTCGGCCTATATTCGGGTCGGCTTATACTCAAGTATATACGATAAGTATTCTTCTCTTAGTGCAGGCTATAAAATAACAGAGAGTACCAAAACAATTTTAAAACCAAGTTCTGTCTATATTACTGTATCTGCCTCGTCCAGTTCAGGCTCGGGAGGGTGAACACCTATCATGACAGCATGTTGCTCAAAGTACTGTATGAAAACAACCCTAGATAGGGCAGTAGTCCACACTCACAAACTCATTTCTACTGGGCTAACTACAGTTAGTTAAAATAACACACACATTTGTGTTAAAGAAAATGGAGTACTTGGAGAAAAACCCACACAGGCACTTTGAGAATGTGCACAATCCACACAACCTGTGAATGACATGAGAGCGGCATTAAGGGCTCCGGGCCTGTGAGGCAGTGGCACTAACCAATGTGCCACACTGCCACCCTTATACTAAATGCTAGTGCTAAAATGACTTTCCTTTCATTGTGTAATTCTAAGAAGACATAAAAATGCTCATGAATTGAAACAGCATTTTACTGGCTGGTTTACAGTTCTTTCAATAATTAATAAAGCACTAATACATAATCCAACACAGGGCAGAAATTTTCATTAAATGAACAGTCTATAAAAAATTAAGAACTATGTTAAAAAGAAGCTATGTAATTATTATTGCATGATAATGACAGTTATTGAATACTGTGCATTTCACTGAGTAGTCCTCATCTTTTGGTATATGGTATGATGGGGGAGTTTGGTTTTATGAGTGCTAACAATGCATTTTGCTAATGGTGTCAGTTTGAAATGTACTGTGTGCGGACGTGCATGGAGTGGGAGAGCCATAAAATACCAAGTTAAAAGGAGTTAGAAATGAACGACAGTTCTAAACACTGTGCAAACAGGCAAAAGGCAAAGAGACTATACAGCTGAGAACTGAACAATGCAGCTGTCTTCATCTTAAACAAAAGCACACTCTCTCAAGCATTACCAACTTAACACATGCAGCACAAAAAAATTTCTATTTATCTTTCATCCTCAAAGATGATTAAGTCTTGTCATTTTTCCAAATATACTGCTGAATTTCTTTGATGGTTCATCCAAAGGATGTATGTTTGTAAATGGTTTTACTCAGTCACAAAGCAACACAGACTGATCTCCTGTTCATTAATGCATTTTCTAAATCGCTTTTCTTGGAGAGGGTAGGGTATACTTGTATCTTGTCTGTCACCTGATTAGCCAAGCTGAAGAAACAGGCCTTGCAGGCAATGTTAGTAAGGGGGCCTCCAGATTTGAGTGAGTGAGGTGTACCAGAATGCCAAAAAGCTGGCAGCTACACAATGGTCAAAACCAAAGACCTATGTATGGGTGGAGTTAGGTGAAGCCATAGAGTATGGCTTTCAGATGGCCAAAGTTTTTCTAGCAGACCATTTCAACACTTAGAAAAGCTACATGGGACATTGCCCAAGCTTGTTCTCAGCAAGGACAGGACAATGTTGACCTTCATCGGGAATACTTTTAATAGGCGAAAAGAGGAGGAAGAGTCAGAAGCATTGGCTGGGGTAGATAAAATCTGACCAGAAAATGAGAAATAACTGGATTTTGCTAACATGCCTCTCGAATGTTGTGGGGAAGGTGGGGACAGTTTCCCAAGCTTGGCATAGTTGATGCTTACTTCCATTTTTAAATAAATGTGATAGAAGGTTGTGTTTCAGCTACCATGGAATCACACTCCTAAGCCTCTCTCTAATTTGATAGTTGAATGTAAGATCTGGGAAGGGTAAAGTAGATTTCATTCTGGCTATAGAACAGTGGACACTCTTTGTCCTACCACAGATACCTGAGGCATTATGTGATATAACTAATATTGTCTACCTATACTTTATGGATTTGGAAAATGCTTATGACTGTGTATCCTGGGATATCCTGTGCAAGGTGGTACAAGAATATGTGGTTCGAGAGTTGATACTGCATGCCATTCAGCCCCTGTATTTGTGACACTGGAGTGTCTGCATAATTCACTTCCGGTCCAGACCACTCACCAGGATGCTGGATTCCACCAAGTATGCATCTTGTCTCACTTCCCGTTCATGATTTCATGGATAGCGCATCAAGGCAAAGCTAAGGATTAAAGAGTATGCAAGAGACTGGATCTCTACTGTCAGGTGATTTTGTCCTCTTGAGACACTGAAATGGTTCACAGCGGATTGTGATGCCACTGAAATAAGAATTGATACCCTCCAATCTGAGGTCATGGTCTTCTTCTAGAAAAAGAGTAGCTTGTTCCCTGTACATAAAGGGTGAGCAATTGCCTTTGTATGTGGATGGTGGTTCAAGTTCCTCAGGGTCTTGATGAGGATAGAGGGGATAGTAAGATTGACCAACAAATCTATACAGCAACCTTTAGTGCCACTTTAGTGAGTAAAATGTACATATCTAGTCAACAATAAACCAAAAAATTAACTTAGGGAAGGAAAATAAATACTAGCCCTGCCCAATTCCCAATATCATGGGTCCTTATGAGTTAATTTCTGGAATCCTCAACTGTTCATGAAGCAAGTAACCATATTTTAGTGGATTAGTATTAACCTATGCTGGTTTCAAGAAACATTTTTTCTTGATTTAAAGCCATGTCATGAGCTTTCTTTATTCCTATGTTCTCCTCTTTGCAAGGCAAAAAATGCATTTGCCACCTCGGTTCACCTCTCAAATTCAGTATGGACACATAAGAAGCAGAGTATTTTTTCAGAGTCTGTTTAACATTCACATTGTACCTCAGAGTAAACAGACAATAGTAAAGACAGTACAATAAACACGTGACCTTAAAATTCAGCTGAAACCTCTCCTGTCTTATTACTGGCAGAACAGACCAAGAATCTTGTGACAGCTTCCTCTTTCCTTGCACGAGCATTCCCTCAGATCATTTATCTGTAAATGCCAGTAAGAAGTCCACTGTGTGGACTTTGTGCTGCTACTCCAAACAGGGCCCTTTTTCTTTGACTTCTTGTCTCAAACTTTAATTTTTCATAAATATTTCTGAAGTATTCACTGACTTCTCTTCACATAAATGTTTTTGTGGGGCCAGAGATAACATTTAGCTCACATATCAAGTCATACCATTCAATAATGGATTACATTGATGGTGGTAAGCATATAGCCATTTTAAATATGAATATGCTAACTTTATTGATATTCAAGCTGAATGATCAGAACGTGCAAAAATAATTAAAGATTTTTGGGACCTGCAAAGTACAGCATCTTGCCATGACAATGGTTTGTCGGTCTGAAGGAAGATTTTGAAAAGGTCAACCCAATTTTGTTCCTCACTTAAACATTTCCTATGTGGTTTCTGAACCTTCTTAACTTTAATCCTGAAATAATGTAGATGATTCCACAAATTGAGCCTTGGATCTGCTCACTCAAAATCTGACTCCCCGTGGAGGTTTTGGAGGTAATGAACGTTATTATTTCAATTTATACTTTCCCCTTTGTGATCTTCTTAGTTTCTTTGGCTTTCTTCCTGCATTGGCCTCGCTGTGGAAACTGTGGGTGGGATACCTAGCAGAGTTTTGATGTGTTCAAAAGATTCTGCTTTTATTTCTGTTATCTTAGTGTAATGTGCAATTGTCTGTTAGGTGCTAATTTAGCTAACTGTGATTCTTGGAATTGTTCTGTTTACTTTTTTGGAGCTCTTTTGGTACGGAGAATTCTTTCTCAGGGGAGCACAAGGGCCCCTTCTGTGCTTTCCTCACACTGGACAGCCACCTCTCACTGTTTATTCCTACCTTTTTTTCCCTCCTGTCTTTTGCTCTCTCTCACACACGCATCAAGTATGGCTAAACCTAATATAATGTCATGGAATGTCAGGACCTTGAATTCAGGTCACCAACAGGTTTGTGTGCTTGATTTTCTTTACTGCCACAAAGTCAATGCAAATTTAGCTCAAGAGTACCTGTTGACCCCCAGCGTGGAATGCTGCACTAATTACTACTAAAATGTGGTGACTTTTTCTTCGTCTCCCTCCAAAATTTATTGTGCCCTTCTTCTACAGAAGCACACTCTTCAGAGTTCACATTTGGATGCAGGCAGTAAATATAGTGGCAGTATTGAGTTTTTATTTTTATTTTTTAAATCTAAGTGGTTATAAATTATTGTTTGCTTCTGCATATAGTCACACTCTATTCCTTCCTTCCATTTTTTGTAGTCAAACATATTTTTCTCTTTAAAGTCATCCCTTCATGGGTGCTAATGCTGTGATCCATTGATCTTAGTTTATTTTCAAGCTGTTTCACTCTTTGCCCTGACAGTCCTCATATTTTTCACCTCAGCATAATAGTTTTATCTTGTTTTAGCTCCTGGGCTCTAATTGAAATATTTGGAGGGTTGGTGGGAATGAGGGGTTAAGCACTCTGTGGGTTACACTTTTATTTTCTTTCTTAAATGGATTATTTTAGTGTTATGCTCTGTATACATTTTTGACTAAATAAGAATTTTATCACAATAAAAAAAAAAACTTTGCACTACCTGTACTCCTATATTGCCATTAAACTCTCAATGAAAACTCTTCTGGATCCTCATATTCTACAGCTAGGCTGCTGTCTTCTAGCGTGGCGTCATTAATTAATGTACATGACACAAAGTTTGAAGCTAAATGGAATGAAAATCTCGAATGAAGAGGTCAATGAATTTAATCCAGATTTTCAAAATCGTCAAAGGCATTGACAAAGATGATCCAACAGAATTTTTCCATCCATCCATCCATCCATTTTCCAACCCGCTGAATCCAAACTATTTTAGTGGGATGAATAGTTTGTAAGAGGTTTGTTGGTTGTTAAGTTATGCTATGCTACACAGAGATGATGTGAGAAAAATCAATTAAGGTTTAAAAATTCAATCTGAATGTTCTAACAGAGATTTCTTGTACAGAAATACAATTGTATTAGCATCGAAATCCACACCTAAATGTGGATGTCAATTTCATGTTAAGGACCAGATTCCACATGTTGCTTTTGTATTTACACAGCTGGAAAAAAATCAACTGTGTTAGATATGCTGAAATATTGGAATTGGGTCAGTAGGACTATCCAGGGCTGATTCACCTCTTGCACCCATTGCTGCTAGCACAGGCACTATTTCCCCACACTCCTGAACTAGATGTATGTCTGAATATACTGTAGGTGGTTGGATGAAAACTGTCAGTGCACAGAGCACATGAAATATAAGATAGGTAGCTCACTAATTATAATTGTTAAACAAGAAGTCAGTCAGACTGAGGCAGAAAGACAGAAGCACAGACACATCTATGCTGTAATAATCCGATTATACTTTCACTACATCATAATGATGGCTTTGGCAGGTGACTTTAGGACAGATGGCTCATTACTATCCTTGTCATCTGCTTGTGCCATGTAACATCTTGCAGTCCACTGTGGTTTGGAAAAGCAAGTACATTCCTGCAGGCTCATCCATAAGCTGCACTGCTCAGTGCCATTCTTTGTTCTTATGTCAATTAACACTACAGGGAAGTGATTTATGTAACAAAACTAAAATATGGCAAAAATTATTTGAGAAAAATGGATATAAAATCTACAGTCACTCTGTGTAAGTCTCTAACTCTGCCTCTAACCAAACCCAGACCATTTCACTTCCTCCTTCATGTTTGACAGTGGGTGTCACACACTGAGAAACCAACTCGACGGCGTACAAGCACACTGCGTGATGAACTGAAGATTTCAAATTTTGATTCATCATTCCATAAGACTTTCTTCCAGTCTGCCGTAGTCCACAGCCAATATTTCATGGCCCTATATTGTCCTTTAAGGAATAACTTTCTTACTGCCATCAGCCCCGTCAAACTTGTAGCACTTAGTCTCCTTTTTGCTGTAGAATCTGAGACTTGCTATTTTCAACCACTGCTAAGCTCTGCTTGAAACTGTTGTGCTGTGCAGTGCCTATCACACAAGCTGGAGACGCTCAGCAACTTGTGTTCTGATTGGGTTGTGACTTTGGGTCTACCAGATCTCTTCCTATAAGAGTGTCTTCCAGTTTCCAATTTTCTTAGGATTGTGTAGGACACCATACTCACTGACAGTTTGATTTTTTTTTTTGGCAATTTCTCTAAATGAAAGGCCCACACATTTAATTTGTTAATTGCTGGCTTCTTGCCATTATCACTAGAACTTTCAACATGTAAGGTGTAGATGGAGTAGTAACACAGTCGGTTCCAAACTTTGCTTTAAGGCAAAAGCAACAGAAGTTGGGATACCTGTGCAAATTGGTTGCTTCAACTTTCAAGGCTTAATTAACTTTAATTGCTGCAACCTATTACTTATTTCCTAAAGAAGGCCCATTTATATTATTCTGAAATTTCATTTTTTCAGTTTTTGATAACCTAAAGTTTAAATTTAAATCTCTGGCAGTTTACTGCTTACCCTTTCACCATTTTAAGCCATTCATTGCATTTTAACTGATTAAATTTGAAGAAAAACTGAGGTGTTCTAAAACTTTTGACCAGTACAGTGTATGTATGTGCATTTTTGACCAGTACAGTGTATGTATGTGTATGTGTATGTGTATATATATATATATATATATATATATATACAGTGGAACCTCGGGCCACGAATGTCTCAGACCACGTACAAATCGGGTTACGACCAAAAAGTTCACACAACTTTTGCATCTGTTCACGACCACACACTCGAGTGACGAACGAGCCAGTTTCCCTTCCGGTTCGTACGTGCCGATGATTTCTGCACGTGTTCAGTCTCTCCCTCTGCATTCCCTGTGCAGCGAACAAGAGAGAGAGAGAGTGCGAGTGAGTGAGCGAGAGAGAGCGAGCGTGAGAGAGAGAGAGAGAGAGAGAGAGAGAGGACTGGCTGCGTAAGGTCGAGAAGGCAGTTAAAGAATGCACTGGGCTTGTTTTTAAAGTGACTGATTCGAGCATTGTTTTAACCTCGTTGTATTTAATGAAGACTTTTTTCTATTGGATTTTAACCTTCACTTCACTTCTGTTTACAGCGATTGGTTCATAGCGTGCATTTTTGCAATGTTACTTTTCTTGGTTGTTTATAAAATTACGGATTTTTCAAATGTTCATGTTTTTCCCTGTGCTTAAAACTCATTAAAAAAAGTGTTTACAGCGAGCGCTTCGTAAGGCTATAGCGTGAATTCTTGCAATGTTACTTATCTCTGTTCAAGGTTTTCTCAGTGTTATTCAATGTTTTTACATTTAGTTTACTATTACGCTGTGCATTCTATGGTATTATTAACTATATTTGTGCTTAAAAATCTTTAAAAAAAATATATATTTACATACAGTTCATACAGTCTGGAATGGATTAATTGTATTTACATGCAATGCTATGGGGAAATTACTTTGGGTCACAACCAAATCGGGTTACAACCAGAGTTTTGGAACGAATTACGGTCGTGACCCGAGGTTCCACTGTAAATATATATATTGTCATACACGTGCTAAAGGGCTTGAGTGAAGGCAGTTCTAAGGCATGCCGGGATGTGGCAGAGTGCACTGACTCTTTTTCTCCCTTTTCTGTACACCATCCACGGGAGATTCCACCTGGCTCTCTTGACGTCACTTCCGGGACCGAGCCAATGAAAGGAGACCTTATCGGCTCCTGCCCCTGTGATGTCACCTCCGAGCTCGAACCAATGGTTGAAGAACATGGGCCCGATCCTTATGACCTCACTTCCTGTCTTCCCCTTTAAAAGCCTGCCCCTTTTCCCTATTCCCTCAGCCTTGTTTTGGACTCGGTTGTATGCACATCACTGCTGTATATTTTATTAAAGCAACTTTGCAGCCAGGATACCAAATTATACGGGTGGCTGCCCCAAACCTTTATGTGATTATGTCTCGTTTTTGTGACTATATATATATATATATATATATATATATATATATATATATATATATATATATATATTGTAGCAGTAGAGGCTGTTATCGACCTCTTCAACCCTCAGGTACCACGCCAAACACCAGGTAAAAGTCCAAGACTTTTTATTTTTATAATAATACAGTGCACAAAGCACCCTCCACTCCACACTACTCATATAATCAATAAACACTCTACAAATACCAATCCTCCTCTCCCAGACACTTCGCCACCCTTCCTCCCAGCTCAGCTCAGTGTCTGGGCTTTCCCAGAGTCCTTTTATACCCCCTGACCCTTAGGTGTTCCTGTCCAACAATCCACAAGTCCTTATTACTTCCGGGTCAGGGTAAAAGTCCTTTTCTTCAACCTGGAAGTACATCATTTCTCCTGTTCATGTGACCAGGATGTACTTCCAGGTTATAGGGCACATAACAGTCTGACAGCCCCCTTACAGCAACTCCCGGTGGTCCCCATGGTATCCAGCAGGGCTGCGCATACAAACTACAAGGTCCATGAGGCCCTGCTGGAATTCGGGGAACCTCCATGCTGTTGGGAGAGCTCCACCTGGCGGCCTGGAGGGGTGGGCCAGAATATTTAGCAGGCCATCTGTCACAATATATATATTTACAGTCAGTACACAGTATATATATAGTCAAGGTTTCAGGGTTGCATAGCTGTTTTTGTTGCTGTCACAGCTCCAAACTTCTTTTAATTGTCAGTCTGCTTGTTGCCTAGGTAAAGATTGTTTGTTTTTCTTCTTTCCCACACAGGTTTTCTCATAGTGTAGCAGCTTTCTCCCCCATTGGCGGAGAGGTGGCTCTGAGGCTAAGTATCTGCTCTGGTATCTGGAAGTTTGCTGGTTCAAATCCCAGTACTGCCAGAAAGGATCCTACTCCATTGGGCCCTTGAGCAAGGCCCTTAACTAGAAAATGTGCACCAAGGGTGACCCTGTGCTGTGTTCTCCAAAGGTCATGTGAAATGACAATTTCCCCTTGTAAATTAACAAAGTATATCAAATAAAATTCAAATAATGTGTTTGTTAGACACATTTCTGACTCTGATTTGGCTTGGGTACAAGTGTGTGTAGGTTTGTCAAGAAATCTACTATGTGTGATGTGCTGGTGTCCTATGTAGTGTTTGTTCCTGATTTGTACCCGCTACTGCTAACAGGATATGTGATTCTTAAAATGGAAGAAAATAAAAAACACTACACAAACACAAACAAATTGTCAAATATAAGGTAAACAATAAAGTAAACAGTAGCATAGTGCAGGACAACATTTGCTCAGCAGATATAATTAGTTTTATTATTATTTTATAGGTTGATTTCTAGCTTTGAACAGGCCCCATATGTTTTGAGTGTGGATATATATGTAAATGTGGCTTGTTATGGACTGGCACCCCTTCCATGATTGGTTTATACTTTTGGTCCAGTGCTAGCAAAAAAGGTGGATTAGAACTTAATGGAATATTATTATCATTATCATCATTGTTATTGAATATCTGGGTGACACCTTTATCCAATGTGACTTACAAGGTCTGAATGCATTACAGTTGGAACAAATGTAGATTAAATGTTTGCTCTCAGGGTCATACAGTAAGTAAAAAATGAGAACTGAACTGAAAACCTTCCAGGGTTAAAGTCTACTGCCTTAACCAATACATGCTGCCTGCCCCTGGTTATAATGCTACTGAATCACAGTTCCAGGGACTGGGATTTCATTCCTGGCAAGTATTCTGCCTTTGTGAATTCTGTGCATTTCCACATGTTTGCATGAGGTTTCTGCAGGTACTACATTTTCCTCTCAGATCCTAAAAAGATGCTTATTAGGCTGCCTGATAACTAATACTTTGCCCTTTTAGATTGGTATATCATCTGGGATAGGCTACAGCCCTCTATGACCCTGTAATAGAATAAGCAGATTCTGGAAGAGGTTAGGAGGAGGAGTAGGGCAACTTACCTCTTGTTGTATTATTTGGAGCTTTAAAAAAAAATGAAGGTGTTAACAGAAAAAGTTGTACTATGCTCTTTTATCTCTCCTTTTTTCTTTCTGTAGACCTTTACACTACATCCCTTCAGTCACGAAAGGTAAATTTGTACAAAAGTGTACACTGTTTATGTGGCACATGACAAACTCTAGGGAAACACATCTCTTATTTTTCAACTTTTCCCTTCAAGGGAAACCAAAAAAAAATCTTTCTCCATCTTTATTGTGATTCTAATTAAAGAACAAGTTGACGCAGACATAGGCATGCTGTAAAGACATGTAAGCAGTCTATGGATCTTACAAGATTGCAATCTCAAAGCTGTCACTTTACCTACAGATTTAAAGATTGACTGCACTTGGATCCAACGCACTTTAATCATCTTTGACTCCTGGTGACATTTCATTTAATTCTTGGAACTACACAGCCCTCCCTAGCACTAGCTGGAATAGAAGATGTTCTAAATTGGCAAACAAGAAAAAATATATTATTAAATAAATGTAGTAAAAAGAATAACGTAACATGGGTCCAGCAAACAAAAAACAGAAGAAAAAAAATTTGACACAAACAGGCACGATAAATGGGATAGCATTTGATTAGAATACTCATGGACTGTAGTGCACAGTAAAGAGAAGGAGAAAAAGAAAAAGTCTGATGCTGCTGTAGAACCCTTTCATGACAAAGGAGGAAATGTGCATTGGAGTCGGTGAGTTCTTAACGGCTTTAACTGAATATCCTGTGCAACACCTCTCCTTACAAAACCATTTTATATCTTTTACTGAGAAAAATAGAAGCTAACACAGAAAAAATAAGAATCCATAGCGCCTCTTGCAATACTGTTTTACATGTCACTTAATCAAAAGATGTAAGAATACCTTAATAAGAGACATTACTCATACATTGAGCAAAAAAGGCTGAGCTTCAATGGCCAACTGAATCCATACTTTCAACCCTTTGGCTTCCCCAAGGTACAACTAAGATGACAGGATTTATTCTTTTTTTTTTAACCTTGAATAACCTGTAGTTGAAGAGATCTGAACAACATTACCCCATTCTCCAAGTATTTTCAGAGGCTATTTCAATAGCTCTTGTGGTATCATTTCAAATGTGAATTTTGCTTTTTTAATAGCATGGCTAAGGCCAGCATGCCATCCTCATTATGAAGGATTATTGCACTCAGGAATTTCATACTTTACATTGTGCTACCTCTAACACCATGCTGCTATCTATTCTATACAGAATAGCCAACAAAAGAATACATCAGAAAGCATTTCCTCCATTTGAGACCTTTGTTGTTGTAAATTACTTATTTTGAATTACTGCAGATTTTAATTTTTAACCCAACTGTTTAGCAACAATATCTCTGAGCATTTTAAAACTGATCGGGGATGGTTCAGTCCGGGAGAGCCGCAATCGTTTAAGGTTTTTCTTGTTACCAGACAGCAATGGATAATTTACATCTGTAAAAGAGCTCCACGTCTAATGAGATACCCTTTTACCCTGTTTTTATTTCTGCATTCAAATTACCTGCTAGTGCATGTTTTGCTTTTTAATACAGAATAATAAAGACCTTTCTACAGCACTTTCAATCACACAGTTCTATTAAATCTTTCAATTCTGAGGCTGGTTATGTGTTCTGTTTCTAAAAAGAAGTTAGGTGTGGATTGAAATGCTGATACTGTTTTTAACAGCAAGTAGACAATCATCTACTAAAATGACAGAAAAATAATAAGTTATATAGAGAAAAATGATGGAAAACAATAAAGAGCAAGCTATATATTTAATACAAGAGCTTAGTTATGTTGTGATGTATTTTTCAATGTAAAATCTGAGGAAAAAAATAAAAACTTAAAAAGTAATTTATTACAAAGGAGGGAATCCATTACAAATGATAATACTTGATAAATCAAACTACTGTAGTCACAGTGGCTATACATAAACAAATCTGTCCGTCCTTGAAAGCACAGTCACTAGATAAACAGATGCTGGGATGCCCAAATAGACCTGATCACACCACACAGCTAAAGTTATGGCAAGCCAAATTAACATTTAGAAATATCTCAAAATGCATTTTAAGATATCTGGAAATTAATATTAGATATCTCAAATTGAATTACAGATATCTGAAAATGCATCTATTTCAATATATCTGAAATTCATTTTATGATATTGCAAATTGATTTCATGATATCTTGAAATGACATGCTGTAGATTTTGACATACCTGAAATGCATTTCACGACATCCGCAGGCATTTTCTTCTTGTGCATTTCAAGATATCTTGAACTCACTTCTCTTAAATTTACTTATTATTTCAATGGGACTTCCTGACTGTTTTAAGATATCTGCAAATATATTTGAGATATCTTGAAATTCACAGGAAGTTATTTTGAGATATCTGAAAATGTATTTGAGATAAAGACATTAAGACAACCCAGTAGGTAGACCGCCGTGCTAATGTATTGTTTGTTTACTTTTTTGAGTCTACGACAAAAATCATTGTTGTCTTTCAGCACTTCACACACAATTAACCAGTACCTATGGACAATTCCAGCATAGGAAATATGAGCAGACTTTGCTGTTACTTGGCATTAGTGCAAACGTAACCTTTGATACACTGTGGTGTTGACTTCACTGATAAGTCTATCACAGTGTTCACGGTGTAAAATATATGATATAAAATAGTTTCACAGATTTCATACAGTTTATATATTTAAAATCTTAACTCATAACACTATATAACATAACATATAAACTAAATTTGATATAGCCATCCTAAATATATCAAAAATAATTAAGAGATAATTAATTAACACCATAACCCTGTACTCATGGCACCCCATTTTATCTTGAAACACAAGTATATTGTAATGGCTTTCATACTGTAAATTAAAAACATCAGACCAGATAACTTACTTTACATCGTATCTGTCTTTAAACATGATGTGGTCCCTGTATGTACGATTAACATCTAGATCAATCTGTCTGACATCTGGAGATGTTGCTCTAGCCCTCTGCTTCAGTTTCTTAAAAATAAATCCAGAAAAAAATTTAATATACAGTGAATTTCGTATCTAACAATTTAAAAACAAACTTTTCAACATTTATATTTATCAATGAATCAGTTATAGATGCAATATACATTGTAATCCACTATAAATCTGACCAAAAACAGAAAAACTGTTTACCATTTTTACACCATAATGATCTTAAAGGCATCTTTATAGATGTGAAGTAGTAAACAAATTGTAAACTTTAAAATATATACACTATATTAAAATTTAGCTACTATACACAAGTTTCCCTGGATACACACCTCATAAAAGTCCTTTTTTTCTGCTTTTATTTTGGGTATATCAAGGAGCAAACACCAGACCTCTCCTCTGAGCTGAAGTGGAATTCCCTTGTAGATTCGTCTAGCAAGCTGGGAAAGTACAAAAAAGGAATTTTAAGATCTATTAATGGTGTTTTATTAGTTTGTTAAAGTGGCAATCCATGCAACATATCCACCAATGATGTTAATTAATCAATGACCCATATGTTGAGTAAACACACTAAATATCATCTGCATTTAAAGAAATGTTAATTTTTCTGCTCATTTTTTGAGACAAACATTTAAATTTATACTGTTAAATGAGATGTTTATAGCAGGTCAAATGTAAAGCAAATATAGAAAATATTTAATAGAAAATTTTAAAAAATTGTTTCAAACAAACAAGCAAATTTTATTGATAAAGCACAATTTAGAAATAACATTATGTTAGCCAAAGTACTGTGCATATCAAAAGGTAAAAGGCAAAGAAAAGGTCAACAAAGCTACAAACCTTATGATCATTAACATTGACACACTAAAACTAAAAAGCAAAAGCATAAGCCTCCTTACGCTTAACCAGTATCAAGGCACATCTAAGTAACAGCTCACACGATTACAGTAACAGAAAAATCTTAAAAAACAAAAAATGGAAATTTAAAAGGAATCCTAAAACAGACTGGGAGTCGGGGAAGTGAAGCTAAAACCAGAGTGATGTGACTTCTTTTCTTTGTGCCAGTCAATAACCTTGCTGTAGCCCTGTGGATCAGTTGCAGGTGTAAAAAGAGGACTGACTATTACCCATACACAAAGAATTGCAATAAATAAATGCTTGAATCACTTTCTTATAAATCAGTAAATGACAACATTGGTTTCACCCTACAGATTATTTTAAGCTTGAAAAACCTACCCTTGACAAATGAGTTTACTAATTTTTCAAATTTGAGGTCCAAAACAAAAATCACCCCCAGATCTGCAACCTGCGGTTTGATTTCTGTTGGCAAGTTCTCTAGGCATTTAGAGAGTCTTGCAATACTTTCACACATAATAAAGCCAATATGTCACAGTTAAACTTAATATCTGATTTCAACACTTTTAAAATGCTGCTTGTGCTACCAGATGCACACTTGGTGCAAAAGCAGCAACCAACTCTCCCCTGAAATGGCTCTTCTCCAGTGGATTTTTATCACATAGATCATCTCTACAATGACTTTACATCACGTGGATGCAGGATTATTATTTATTTTATTATTTAAATGTTAGTACAATAAATACAACTAGTAATACATTATAATATAGGCAAGACAGTGGGTATGGGGCAATATACTGTATTTCCCCTTGGGATTAATAAAGTATCTATCTATCTATAATAAAAATTAATCAAACTTTTTTGGTACAGAAAGATTTTTGTGAGCATTATTATAGTAAAATTCATTCATCCATTTTTAGCTCGGTTCTAACTCCTTTAACCAGTTTTTTAATTTGATTAGAATTTTTTAACAGTTTTCTTTTAACTTGGTTAACATTTCTTAACTCTCTTAACTCCATTCTAACTCATTTATTCAGTGCCTACTATGGCAACAGTGGATAAATTACAAAAAAAAAAAACCTGAATGAACCCTCAAATCATGAAAGAGCACATCTATGCACAGCAGACACACCACTTACACTGGGAAGTTTAGAATCTTCAATTAAGCTAGACTGTACATGCTTGGGATGTGGAAGGCAAATCAGGGGGCCAGAAAACAATCCTACAAACACACAGGGAAAACGGTCAAACTCCAAACAGGAATTGTCTAGGCTAAGTTAGATTTGAGAAAACATTTTTCTGGCTCTCCGAAATAAAGATAAACATATCGCATTGCGAATGGAGTTCAAAAGAGCTCCACTTTGGATTAGATTTTTGACATTCATTGAGGGGTGGGCAGAGTGTTCTAGAGTAGTGTATTATTCTAAGTACCAAGAATGACAGTGACCATCACCACTGTGAAAAGGGAGCATTCCATTCCATTAACATACACACCCTACCTGGCAGCACCTTGTCATCAGTATATGTCAGGCTGCTTGGGACTGTTTTACTCTCATGGATTAAATGTTTAGAATATGAATGGTTATCTGACAAAGTAAATGCATTAAATGAAAAATGGACTGTCACGCAATAACACCATGAGGCCAATGTCCCCAGAGGTGCAACAGTTTTAATGTTCTTTAAGACACATTACATTCTCATTTACATTTTAATTATTAGTTCAGCACTAATATCTGTTTTTTGGGTGAAACATAATTTAATCGTTTTATACATGATTGCTGAAGCACTTTTTAATGCATGGCAGCCTGCACTAAATTTATACAATGTCTAAATACATTTATTGCAACA
This sequence comes from Erpetoichthys calabaricus, assembly GCF_900747795.2. Taxonomy (NCBI): domain Eukaryota; kingdom Metazoa; phylum Chordata; class Cladistia; order Polypteriformes; family Polypteridae; genus Erpetoichthys; species Erpetoichthys calabaricus. Next base: position 247,385,926 of record NC_041394.2, read on the forward strand.
ATAAATCTAGAACAGAGCACACTACATGCAAAAATCTAAAATAAATAGAAGATTAACATTGCTACTAGATCATATAAATATGCATTATACTAAAAGTCCTATTAACCTCAATTTTAATACTGTGCAATCAGATAATCTCTTATGAAGTATATTTAACCAAGCATAATACAGATGCTAAACCAAGAAAATTATTACTGAATATAACTAATAGCAGCAGTTAACAGATCTAAAAAGTCCTGTAATATTTCAAAGTTGCCAATATTATTTAAATATTCATATGCTTTCCAATTTTCTAATTGCCTCTTTAAATTTCAGTAATAGCTTCTTTAATTTTATCTGTTTTTTGGGGCAGTGCTTTCAAATTGTGCTATGCCTGTTAGCATTTTAATGTAATAAAATTCTTATTTTAAGTACCATAGACATAATTACCTAATTTGCATTCTAACCAAAGTGGTGCTGAAGCAAATGTGATAAATGACATAAAAATATATAGTTCCTTGTAAAGTCTATTTTATTTTGAACAGCATACACTGAAGGAAATATGCTAATAACATCCCATGATTATTGTTTAACAGGTGTCAAACTCCGGTCCTGGAGGGCCGCAGTGGCTGCAGGTTTTCATTCTAACCATCTTCTTCATTAGTGACCAGTTTTTTGCTGCTAATTAACTTCTTTTGCCTTAATTTTAATTAACTTGACTCAGCCCCTTTGTTGTTTCTTTTCCTTAATTAGCAGCAAAACAATAATGAGACACAAAATGAGCTGCCCACATGACCAGCTATCCACAATATCTGAAAATAAAGAAAGGTGAAGGTCTCAGTAAGACCGATCTCTCAGATCACCAAAACATTTTGACAGTGTTCTTAGAAAAAACAGAAAATCAACAATTTTGGAAATGTCTGCTGTGGCAGAATGAGAGCAACAACAATCCATTGAATTAAGTAACTAGTTTAATTAACAGCAAGAATCAGCTTCTCATTAAGAAACTGGTTAGAGTGAAATTGGTTGGAGTTTGAAGACCCAATTTAGCTGGTCATCTGTTGGCTCGTTTCACATCTCATTTCTGTTTGGCTGTCATTTAATGAAGAAAAGAATCAATTCAGAGGACTGAATCCTTAAAAACAGGGCTATTAAAATGAAGGGCAAATGAGTTAATTAGCAGTGAAAACTGGGCACTGATTAGGAAAAGGGTTAGAATGAAAACCTGCAGCCACTGCAGCCCTCCAGGCCCAAGGTTCCACACCCCTGGTTTAGACAGTAATGTTTTTAAAGACTGGGGTGGGAAACAGAACTACCTAAGTGTGCAGCAGTAAAAGTGCATGCTGCCTTCTACTGTGACCTCAGTTCTTGAATTCAACAAGAAATAAGAGAAAAATTATATGTAACATGTGCCGCCTACTGATTTATTCTTGATCAACCAGCCTTTCCAGATGTAAAGATAATTAAAATCAATGAACTGTAGAAATTGGGCTGCATTGTAGCACAGTGGTTTGTGCTGCTGCCTCACAGATCCCTCATCATGGGTTCAATCATGCATCTGGTGCATTACATATGATTGTTACAGCTATTGATTCACTGTCAATAGTAGTAGTAGTACCAACTGTGTGTGCATCCATAATTATGTTTTGATGGGCTACAGTATTATGATGGTGATGTATGCAATGTTCTAAAATCTTGATTATTTTTTCACAAAGAAGAATGTATATTTTAAACAAATAAGTCAACTTTTTATATTTCCTAATTCGTTGTTACATATTTCTCCTTGACACTATTCTTCAGTTTGACAAACCAATGCATCCCTAATAATAAATAGTGTGTTGTTTAGGAACTATAGCCAAGGGTCCCTGGAGTGAAAAATTAGCAGGAACTTAGTGTGAGGAAAAAAGGGTAAAGTGAGGGCCAGGGAGACAGAGACACATCTGTCTTGTTCTAAGTAGACACCACCATCATAAACTAAAACTGAACTTTTGAATCTTTTCTGCTGTGAAGTTCAACACAAACATCTGTATTTCATGCCCAGTTTTTGTATTGTACGTAATAAGTGACATTTATCAATATAAAATTTTTTGTGTGACCCACATGTACAATGTAAATTCCTGACACTGTGCATACAATTCCAACAATGACAACAGCAAAATTGAAAAGTTGGCTTTCAGAAAATGTAATGAACCAGAACATAGCTGGACATTTCAGACTATATAGCATGGGTGCCCAGCTATTGTAGAAGTATTTCAGAATTGGTTTCATACAAATATGCCTTTTATTTTCCTGTGAAAACAGCATGTATAGAAAGCAAAAAAGATTACACCAAAGATTATTTTCTTCAAAAAGGAACATCTGCAATAGCCATTGGTTGTTAATTTTTGTATACTATATGCCTCTTCTTATTATTTGTGTTCTCTAGCTGACTGACTTAAACTGGCAAATTAAAGAATAAGGATAACCATCTTGTGATGAGCTATGGGCATACAAAACCACAGATTGATGCATTAGGTTGTAAATATTTTCATTTTACTCAGTTGTGTTCTTGAAAACACCACCACAATATTCCCTAAATTACATAGTTGGTTTTAAATGAATGCATGAATAATTCTGCTGTGGTATGTGTTTGGTTAGCCATGCAGAATCATCTGCTTAAATGGAAGAAAAAAAGGACATAGGCCTTGGTGCATATGCCATGTTTTCTATCAATGTTAACAAGAATATTGTGGTGTAAATTTAGCACCTAAGTAACAACTCCATTTCAGACTGTTTGTTGGGGACTTTCACGGTACCTCTTTTCATGTTGCTGAAGCTGCATCACAAACAATTTTGATGAATGGTAACATTATTTATGATTGATTAAAGGTGCATTATTAAAACAATACTACTGTCACAAAGCCCTTTCACATGAGCACACTAACACTTCTTAAACCTGTGATATAACTCAGTGGGTAGCAGTAAAAAACAATGTGAGAGGGTGTGGAAGTGATCAAATAACAGTGTACAAATGGAGTATTTACATTTATAGTGAAATCTGTTAAGTCTTTGGTGGGGCTCCACATTAAGTTATTATTAAATTAACAATGCTAGTAAACCCACCTTCTTGAAATGGCATTTATATAATCATCTGTAGGTCATCTGTAGAAGCGAACTGAAAGGAGTGTGGTCGAAATTTAACATCTTATTAAAGAAAGAAACATCCTCTAACAAGACAATTCAGTAATCAGGCAGGAGAAAAGCTGTTCATTGTATCTTTTAATGACTCTTCAGCAAAATGCCTTGGAGGGAGCATTCTTCAAAAGCAGTCTGTTACAGCATGATCAGAATGGTCAGAGAAACAAAGGATAGAGGTTCATTTTATAAACTGTTCAATTTACATACAGTGTCAATCAATGCATACATTTTACTCTGGTTGGTTCATTGGGTTACACACAAATATTTATATAGAATAAAAGTATACATTATATTATATTCTGGTTCTTCTTATACCTTTTGAGATGAGACACCACCCTTGAAATTTCTGTGCATATAACAACTGTCCATTCTAGTTTACATGACATCTGCGGATTTCTTAGTCATCTCTTAGTCATCCTTCAGTACATTTTGTATATTACATCAGCCTTTCTTCTGGTACATTCTTTATTTATTGACCATCTCAGTATTTTTCCTAAACCAATTCTTATATTTCAGTGTATATTTTGTTATTCACTTGACCTTTATTTGGTTTCCCACATTTATTAACCCTTTATGCTATTTCTTTAAGATGAATGCTATGTTACCCTAAAATTATTCTTCCACAGGAGCAAAGTTTGGCAAAGCTCAAAGAAGATGGTTTTAGCAAGTGCTTGTCAGGCACTGTAGCTGTAAGTGTTGTCAATTTTGTGCTACTGATCCAGTAACAAAGGTATTTAACATATATTACACTGTGGGGGTTTGTCACATGTAACAGTAAATCTGATTACACTGAAGCAGAACTTATTTTAGGCTTTGATTCTAATAGAAAGTCGAGATTTTTACCAGTTTTTAGCTATGACTGGAGGACGAGGTTGGGAGCATGCGCTGATTACAGTACATTGCCACACCCAGCTCTCAACAAACCATCCGGATTAGGACTGGAGTGGAGCTGTGCAATGGGCGACACCCCAGCACCACACTGGGAGTTTTTTTTTTTTTTTTTTTTTACAGTGGCTGGAGTAACAATACTGCCACCAACCCCCAAATTTTTCAATGCAAGTTTGAAGACCTGCTTACAGGGCTGGAGGCAGGGTAACATCATACCCAGGACGAAGCAATTAGAGGTTAAGAGTATTGGTCAAGGGCCCAACAGAGCAGAGTCACTTCTGGCGTTTACAAGATTCGAATTGGCAACCTAGCCTCAGAGCCACCACTACGCCTCCGCTGCTTTAACTGAATCAGCTTTAAATCCCCTTCGTAACATTACCAAATCTGCTTTGATACAGAAGTTTGCTGCAATCCCAACACCAAAATCAACAGTAAACAGTTTATGTGAACTAAAAATATTAGTCCCTGGTTAAAAGAAAAATAATAATAAACAGTGTATACAGAAAAGTACTTGGTTAGTTATATAGTACTTCTGATGCACCCAATTAGCTGATGGCACTATAACTGAGGCCAGCTAGCTATAAACAAAAGCCCAAGATTACAAATCAAAAATTTAAAATTTTAAATGATGAATTAGTTAATAGCACCACCAACACAACTTAACCCCTGGTCCTTGCAAAAATTGCTTCTCTTCTCACAAAAAAAGCCACTATCATGTTGTATAAGCAAAGGTCACTTGAATAAATAACGGAAAGACTGCATGCGCCACATAGCCAAGTGAAATAAATGGTTATTTAACTGTACTCTTAAAATACAACATAGAATTCAATATTCAGAATAACTGAGCGCTGGCATTTCTTGACTGCATGCCACCAGCATCGCCCAAGACAAAAGCATTTCTCCTGTGGGTCAAATCAGATATGACTATCTTCTTAGAGGTACAGCTTTATGAATTTCTGTCATAATCTATTGCTCTATTATAAAAAAAAAAATCTTGGGAGGGTGACTAGGGAGACGAGACGTGATCTTCTCGGAAGACAATTTGACGTCCCGCGAGAGACACTTTAACATCACGTGAGACAAGGCAGTGAGACAATATTTAAAACAAGTTCGTGGACATCTAACCTAGCAGTTGTTGGAATGCTTTTGGGAGACACGCTTCATGTGCTTCCAGCTCTTAAAACAATGACAAGCAGAACATGCAGCACACCAGCAGCAACAAGCCAGTAGATGATCCGACCGCTTCTCCTTAAGCTTGTGTTCAGCCCCCCCTTCACAAAGTGAGCAGCAGTGATGCGAAGTGGCAAAAGGACAGCTGCTGTACAGGATTAATTTCACGGCAGAGATGCACAAGGGCCACCCCTGGTCCCCCTTTCTTTTTCCGCACAGCCGCTGTCCGCGCATCTACCACGTGGTTGGCTCCCTGCCTATATACATTAATGAGATCCTGCGCTCATGTGCCTCCTCACTCGCTTCCTTACTTTCATCAGCTGTTCATTGTGCTCACTGCACTGCTCCCTTCTTCTTTACTCCACCGCTTCAAAGGTGGAAGGACTGCTCATTCTTCTTTCAGGCTACCTCTAAACATCACCCATACTGATTACAATTCAAACGCTTCCAATTTCCAGTAACGGTCTGTTTCGCTATGACAATAAATAAGTCACAGGACAGACTCTAAAAAAGGTCGCCATTGACTTGACACAAGATTGCTTCTCACATGGCCAACTGCATGCTCAAGAGTAAGCTCACCAGACAGCTTGGTCATTTTACAGCCCGAGGGCAGAACTGCAAACGTCGTTTACAAAAAGATCCTTACATCCTAAAAATGTGCATTTCTCATACACAACATTTACAATCATAAATTAAACTCTTTACAATCATCAAATTCACTCTCAATGCTAAAATAAGCCTACGACAAATACATTGACAATCATGTTACGTTATTTTTAAAATGTTTCCTTTTCTTTATCATAACTTCTTTAACACACTACTTCTCCGCTGCGAAACGCGGGTATTTTGTTAGTTTAAAATACTTCAGTCATGTTTTCTCTTTCCTGTCTGGTCTTCTGAAAAGATTTATTTAGCACCTTCTGTAGCCATACTTCATAACAGATCTACATCTGTTACAAAATAAGTATCAAAGACATTTCCTAATGCCCTGAAGGTGTTCTTGCAGCATGGATACTAAAACTGTAGACAATATATGCACAATACAGATTAAGAATGACCTAAAAATGAGATAGCCATTAACCCTTTAAAACTGTATTCCAATGGTAATGAGTGTACTATAAACCCTAATTATTTTACGACAATATCTTTAACTAGTCATTTTATAATTAAATGTCTTCATCTAACTCTTAATGTGTAAATATTTACAGTCAACTTTAATTTGCTATTTGTCTGTTCAAATCTGAAAACTCTTACTTTGAGATTCCAGTTCTTAAAACAAGGTGATGTATTACATTGATCTTAGTGCATATACAGTATCCTTCATTACTTTTGTAACCTGTTAAAATATGGATATACATAATTTCCTGGAACATTCTATTTTGAGTGTATACATACTGTATATATATATATATATATATATATACACAGTATGCACAACCTCATACACATATATGCACAGTTATATATTTAAATGTATTCCACTTAGGTTTGCTATGTCAATTGATCAAGGGTATCTTAAGAAACTATAGCCACATTGGTTTTTTTTTCTTCCTTTTTTTGCATTTGTTAATTAAATTATAACCTCATATGAAGAAAATATATTTTTGTGAAATTTACAGTTAGTTGTAGTGTTCACATGTTGGGTCTGTTTTAGAAATATGCTGGGACTGCACTCTTAGTCTTCCCTTCTGTACATCATTTTATGCTGACCTCTGCTAATCATGGTTTTGCCATGAAATGATTACAGTGCACAGTAGTATGTGATGGAAAGGTAGAAGACATAAAGTTTGGAGTCCAGATGGTGCTTTTGCTTGAGCAGTTTGCTTCTTCAAAGCAACAATTCGTGCAGAGCTCCCTTCAGTTTAGTGATGGTTTCTGACTTTTTTGCTTTGCGTTTTGATTCCTGTTTATGACACTTTGACTGTATTTTCCATAATGCATTCAGTTGTGCTGATTTTGAATTTGGCCACTTAACTCATCTGCTATTTCATGTATAACCACCTGCCATTTTTGGTGCATTGAGCCAGTGCTAGCTTGACAGTCTGCCATGTTTTGCTTTTTTTTATCCAAAAAACAAACACTAAAAGTCAGAGACACATTCTTATGTGTAACCATTGCTATTCTGAAAGATGATTACTGATAAGTCACATGGTCAAGACTGTTTTGTCTATATTTGTTGCACACAATGATGCACTTCATAATAATAATTTGATTTGAATATTGTATAAAATGATGGCTCCAGAGTCCTGCTCCAAAACAGTAAGGCCACCACATAACACTGAGCTTAGTTATATCCTGTTATTTGGTTCAACTTTACAACAGTCATAGGGCTGCATTTACACACATTATACACATTTCTTGGGAAAAAGCATTGAGCTATACAATGCAATATGGCAAACAGTGTAAGTAAACCATGCAAACAATAATTCCTGAGTGATGCTGGTTTGTCACATTACATTGTGCTATTTGTCCTCATGTTTTATGTATAAATCAAAATGCCATATTGCTTGATTTTTAAGGGAGGTGTTACACTGACCTGCTCAAGTCTTGCATGTACTGCAAACACACTGGCCGAGTATAAATCTAGTGGAACTGTTGCTGTTTTCAAGATGCACTGTGATCCTTACCTGCTTCTTTTGAGTTAATATTAGTGCCAGACCACAGCAACTATAATTATTCACTACTACCAATACCATATTTTAATAAACAAATTATTTTCCATCTATACAGTACTATCTCACCTACATTAAGTAGATATTGAATCACTGTGCCTACAACATAATTAAACTGGATAGAGACTTGGAAGTTTTAATTTGTTAATTGATTGGGCTTAAATGAATGGCTCAATGGTTAGTCCTGCTGAGTTACAATTCCAGGGACTGGACTTCAAGTCCTGACCCAGTGGTTTATGGACATTCTCCTTATGCTGACATGTGTTTTGTGTATGTGCTCTCCAGTTTACACCCAAATCCCAAAGACAGGTATAGTGAGTTGATGGCGGCTCTGTATTGGCCTAGAGTGGTTACTGAATGGTGTGTGGTTGAGTGTGACATGTGTCAGCCTGGCTCTTGCCTGTGGTTAATTCTGCCTTTATACATCCAGCAGCCGGCAGCCCTGTATGAATTTGCATGAATTTTGTGTAAAATGCCTTAAAATATTTTCATAACCTAGAGAAGGCTATACAGTATATAAATTAAGGGCAGATTCAGACATCCTTTTTAGATTTTTGGAGGTAGAGTTAATAAACACATAGAAACCTGTTGGATCATTTCTGCAAAATAAGCCATACAGGTGTAATAAACTCTTTCTTTAAATTGATAGGTTTGGTTATTTGGAATACTGCTATGTTTCTGCTATACCCACAGAGCAATTCAAGTTCACAGATTCATCCATTTTCTGAACCTGTGGGTTGCAGGGAGCATATCTTTATGTGGTAACCACTTCACACAAAGTTGCAAACAGCCATTCATAAAAACAGCTATAGTTAACAATGTAGGCATACAACAATAACATGCATAATAACACAGGGACTGGGTGCAGACTTTAAGGATTAGAGAGTATGCTGTATCACTTAATCTGTAACTGAAAATAAAATGCACTCTGAGTGACTGTGGGTGTAAGTGACACTCTAGCCTCCATTGCTATCTTATACCCACCAGCTTGAACAGCCTACAGTCACTGTGGTTCTGGACTAGATAAAGCATGTTTGACACTGGATGGATTTTTTTTTAACTACATAAAGTAAAAAAAAATAATAAATATAAAAAGAAAACAAATACAGGGAACTCTATGAGTTTTGAAATAGTCAGCTCCATGAATAAAGCAATCATCCAAGGGTTTGAGTTTACAATTGGTGTCCTTGGCCTCTCTGTACATAAGCACAAACCTGAATTTTAGAGTATTATTAAGAAATTGCTATTGATGTTTGTTTTGACTTTCAACTGTCTAACTGCACATGGCTAACACTGGCAGTAGCACTGTGTGCCATTCATCAGCAGACACTATTATTTTAGTATAGCTTAACTTTAACAAAACTACAAAGTAAATCTTCATTTTTCAGCAATATTAAATTAAAAGTGTTTACAAAAATAATCTATCCAAGTATGGCTGCTACTACGCTTACTAAGCAACACATCCTGACTGTCCGACTGCTGAGGAGGCTGGCTGTGATCACAATGCCAATGGAGTTGGCTGATCTACACACTCATCCTCACTCTGTAAAAATATGACTTATAAAATCCACCATTTATTCTCACAATAACTGCTAATAAGTTAAAACTTTAAATATTTTCTTTCCCTCACTTCCAGTAAAAATAAGGATAGATACAAAGAGTATTACAGTATGCAAATATATAAAAAAACAAAACTAGGGGAATCATACTTAAAAGGCTATACATAAACTTATATATGCACCTACATAACCAAATATTTCACAGGCTACATGAGCAAAGAGAAGTGGCACGAGAACATGGGCAACACAAGTTTATTCACTAAATGAACCCGCTGCTCTCTTTTTTTACCAAGCCAGTTAAGAGTTTGCTGCACAGCACTTGTCTGGACTTTCCTTTTAGGAGCAATGATGAACCTGAGGAAAAAAAAAATCTTTTTGGTAATATACAGCAAATACAATAATGTGGTGTGAACCACCAGGATGCGTACAGCCGCCCTAACCCGACACAGACATGCAGAGACAAGAGTTCAAACGCAGTATGCATTTATTTACAGCCTACTCCCCAAAGTACAGCACAGTATATACAGCACAATTCACAGTCCTTTCTACTCCACTCCTTCCTCATAAGCTTCATCCTTCCACCCGACTCTGGCTCTTCTCAACAAATGGAGTGAGGTGGCTCGTTTCATTGCGCTCCTGGCAGTACTCTATGTGGTTCATCAGCATTACCTGGAATTACTCCCAGGTGGGATGGAAGTCCACTGTAGGGCTCTGCAGCTCCCCCTTGCGGCCCCCATGGAACCCAACAGGGCTGTACCAAATTCTAACTCCCAGTGTGCCCGTACATTGAGGGAATTTATGGGCTTTGATTTTATAAAATTGGGAAGAATGTCAGTGTAGAGTTTATAGAGAATATGTTCAGAATGGACTACCTGATAATAGTGAATGTGTACATACTAAATTTATTCAGTGCCATTTTCTGTTCAGAAACAACTACTTAAAATCAATATTAAAAAATACTATTTCAAACATCTATCAGTGCCACATGAATTACAGAATATCATGATTATTCTAAATATTTTAATTTATACAAACTCTTTAAAACTGCTTTTATAAGATGACACTTTTCTAAACCAATTTGTCAGAAAACAAGCCTGTCTGGTTTGTGACATTTGCTGTTGTGAGATTTATGTTTGCATCAGCACATGGAAGAGTCATTAGTCTTTTAACACCACAATGGAGAGGTCAAATTTCAATTTCAAAAATCACAACCATTAATTTTCCAGATCCCTCTCTCCTTTTTTTATATTTTGTCCCTATGTCAAGGCTAACTCTGTGAAATCAAACCTGTCAATTGAAGATTGACAGAATATTTACAAACTAATGTAAAACAGTGTTTGTGCTACTGTTTTCAACATGTCCTATGCAAGTGATGTTACTGTTTAAACCTGTGTACAATGAGCTTGACTGATCTGAACTGCAATAATAACTTGTAACTGGAAACTGCATTCCATTTGTTCCCATATTACATGTGTCAAATGTGCGTTCACTATGTTTGATCACATTTTAGTTATTAAACTAAATGTAACTTTCCTTTCAAAAATCCAACTAGAGACACAAATGAAGTGTTTGCAAATTTGTTTTCAGCAATGAAGTATGTCTTTTTAACAAGCCCACTAATGGGAATGTCCGTGATTACATGATTCTGCTAACTCATTATATGTTGGATCATTAGCTATCTAGCCAATGTAGAGATTATGAAACACTAACTAAATAAATTTTGCTTTGGAAATGATTTGTGATTTGTAGACCAGCCATAAGTACAGAGATAGCTACACTGTCTGAAACTTACCGTGATTTTTACTTCCTCGCTCCAAGTGCAGCGAGCAAAAGCACCAAGGTTGGTTGGACAGACAACTGTAGTCATGTCCATTACATTTAGAGGACAAAGGCAAATTTACTCTCAATATTATTTCTAATTTCCTCATTGAAATACATGACACTATAAGTTAAAATAATTATAATTCACAGATGATTAACCCCATCATCACACTCTCAAAAATGTACAGTACAGTATAAATCATATATATACTTTTATTCCTGAATAAATTCCATAGTGAGATAAAAATGGTAATAACAAAAGCCTTGTTTTGCCTTGAGAGATCAGCAACATTTTTCTGCTTTATTAAGGATTTTTAATTAATTTACAATGATTCCCAATACTGCATTTAAATGCAAGCCCATTAGTCCCTGTATGAATTTTTCATTAGACTGTGTGCAGAACAGCAAGTTAAATATAAGATTTTTAAGGTACAAGGTGCAACTATCTAATGAGCATGGACTTATTTTTGCACAGAACTCCAAAGTGGAGTTAAATTTTTATCCAACAGCAGACTTTAGTAATTTTGCATTACATTGAGCGAGTTACAGCAGTTTATTTCCATAAATTTACCTACCCATACCAGTGTAGGAGTCATCTATATAGGAAGAAGCCAACTCATGTTTAATTCACATGGGTGCTGAATAAATTAAAAACAGGCCTAAAACATATCCTCCTTATTACAATATCCGTAACAACATTAGTCACAGTATGTTGAGACTACTGTATTTGTATTCTTCAGGTCCCAGACAGCATTCCAGTACAATATAGAAAACCCTGATCAAGGTGATGGTACATAACAAGACACAATCATCTATACCCACACATGGGCAGTTTAGAGTTGGTGATCAGCCTAACCTTCATGTCCTTAAGATGAGGGAGGGGGGAAAAAGTATACACACTGAAAAAACCTATGCAGCCAGGGTGAGAACATGCAAACTCCACACGGAGTGTGACCATGATGAGATCTGAATCCAGAATCTGCTGTTACGTAACAGAGCTAACCACTATGCTACTGGCATTCTCTTTGCAGAATTGAATAACTGGGGAGTAGTGGGTAAAATGACTTGCAGATGGTTATGCACTGTGCCAACTTTACGCTTTTCAGTCCGATGCCATACCTGCCCATATAAGTAGTCAGGTATTTCCTTAATTAGAAAAACTCGACTCATATATATTAATCTAAGCTCCCCCTGTATAGAATTCTGGTGCTTTGTAATAGCCAAAATAGCACTGGAACTTTAAAAAACAAAAACATAATTAATTTTAAAATGACAGCCCACCATTTAGCTAACAACATAACAAGATAATTTGTTCCTGACTCCCACTGTTGTCTTTACAAAGACATGCTTCCTGATTTCTATCATAAATTAACTCAACCGTAACCTTTTCACCAGTGTCCAACAGAACATATTTCCTCAAATCCGAAGAAGAACTAAATGAATAAACATTGCCAATAGCTTTGAGAATTCTAAAAACCCAGATTAAGACTCCATAACATTTCCTCTACTCAGAAGTAAATGGATTTTTTTACCCTGTCTGAGTAGGTTAGATTGCACTGGATTTCACCTTCTTGCACTTCTCTGTATGGCTTCTAGTTCACCTTGTCACCCCAAATTCCTAAGACCGACATACTATTGCATTGTAATTTTGGGCATGCTCTTTCGATTTACATTTAACATAAAAGAGCAGTTTGAAATGTCTGTTCATTGCATGGAGGATGACAAAGCCATATCTAAATAAATCCTTTAGTCCATTTTTGAATTTCATTTTTGTACTTCAATGACTCTCATATTTTATACTCTTGGTTAATTTCTTTAAGTTTAACTGCTTTAGTGATTAAACTAAATATATGAGTTATTGCACCTTTTCACTTGTGACAATCAACCATTATTATCTGTCCTATTACACTTGCTGAACAAACAGACCCTAACCTAATCTTATCCAATTGTTCACCTCTTTTGTAAGTCACTTTGGATAAAAGCATCTGCTAAGCAAATAGATATAATATATTGGTTTTACAATTTTAAAATATTATTATTACCTTTTCTATTTTGAAATTCATTTTTGTGGTTTTTTAATACAGTATATATTTTCTGTTGCTACTATTTTGATTTCAGAACTTTATTCACCTTGCATGTGTACTGTTTATATGTATAACTCTCTTTGGATATACTCCAAAGGGACTTTACCAATGACCTTATCCCATGTTTATTTTATTTTACTTATCAGAGTTCTTTTTCCTGCCTATCAACATCAAACACAGTTACTGAGACGAAGACTCTAACTCTAACTTAAGTTTTGTCTTTATTTTTCTTAGTTGCAGCTGCTAAGCACATTTCAGCCTTCTAAAAACAAGGTTGATGTAAAATTCTTCTTATAGCAAGGTGCTTCAGCAGGCACAAAAACAAAATACATTAAAACCCGGCAGCACAAATTGACAACTGTGGTCCATATGTACTATTTAAGTAACTTTAGATAGTTGGATCAAATCTGCCATGATAAATGGATGAAAATAACAAACAAACAGTTTTCAATAATGTCAAAAAAATCTGAATTTGTTGTGCTGAAATACTACCTTCACTAAAGACTGAGAAGCTGTGTCTGAATATTCATGTACATAGCACATTAATTTTGCTGTTAAAACATTAAGTTTCTGGATCTTCCACCATATTCATAGGTTTAGTCCAGCTGTACTTTATTCTACTCCTAAAATGTAAGATTACTTTTAAAAGCTATATATTTTTAGACCTTAAGTACATTCTGGGACATGTGACTACTATTTCAAAGATTGAAATGCAAAGCTATGCTCCCAGGTTCACATGAGATATGGGGAGATTGTGGGAAAACCTGGGTCTGCTTGTGGTTAATTCCTCGGGAGTACCAGTAGACCTTTGAATTCTGACTTGGTAATCCAGAAGTACCTGAAAAACCTTATCTGGAAGGTTTCCTATACCCAGGTTTTAAAAGACCCTGCATTTAGTACACAGCAGGCTTGAAGATGGAAGACAGCCACTGCCAATGACTTGATAGGCAACAGGGCTAAAGGTGAAGACAAAAGGCTGTGATGGTAAGATGAATTAAGTACATAAGAAGGCATGGAGGGTTAGGTTTTGTTATTTTCAACACTGAAACACGTCTTTGGTGTATGATTTGATTGTTCACTTGCTTTGTTAATAAAACTCTTTTTATTTTGTTACTTTGGCTCTTCTGGTCATCATTTGGGCACGGGTTACAACACATGAGCAGACCCTATAGTTCACAGTGTAAAACTCTGAGACTGTACTCAGTGAAAGGCTCTATATAAATGCAAGTTGAACTGAAACTAAATTGAAACTAAATTAAATTAAGCAGCAATATGGAATTAATTTTGTTTGAGAAACAGTTGCCAAATGTTTTGTCATTGTATGTTGATTATGGGAATTTTTATAAGAATTTTTGTCACTAAGTTACATCAGTTTCTGTTTCTGCAGGTTACAACAGCATTAAAAAGCACATTTGAGGTTTGCAGCATATCCAGTATGAAGACCTTTTGGTTGTGACACTACTGTTTGAGGATGATAATGTCTTTTTGGCCTTGCCTGACTATGACCTCTACCATAACTTAGTGAAGCTCATAGCTAAATCTGACATGGCTGGGATGAAAATCAATACATCTTCAAATCTGAGGATTCCTTTCCAGAGCAGAGTGGCTTGCTCTGAGCAGATGAGACAGGACAGCTGCCCAAGTGAGAAGGTTTAGTATTGCAGTGAATAAATCTTAAGTTAGAACAGAGCCATTTCCAATATTGACCAACTAAATGGTGCAACATTAAAAATCTGTGCAATTATGTTAGACAGCTGTAAAGTGGAAGGTCTTAGTAAATGAGGCAGTGCACAGCCCTATCTTCAACAATAAGCTTTTAGTAAAGACTGACATAAACTAAAAGCCAAAATGATGTGTCAGCACAGTGCTGCCTAACATATCTAAGCCTCTGCAAAAGAAGAATCTTTCCATTACAGGAACATCTGCCTCTTCTTCTGTAGTCATTTCTATTTACTGGTTAATGCTGTCTAGTTGTCTCCTTCAGTATTAGATTAGATTAGATAAACTTTATTAATCCCTGAGCGAAATTCATATGTAGCAGAAACATAAAAACAAGAATACAGACTCGCAGGACAGATAATACAGCCAATCAATCAAGCAATCAATAAAAAAATAGAAAACTTAATGAGTGCATCAGATGGAAGCACTGAACTGTCTGATAGCAGTGGGCAGAAAAGACCCCCAGAGGCACTTCTTAGTACACCATAGGCTCCTGGAAGGCATGTAGGGTATTTTTCATTAGCTAGGAGGTGATTCAGGACATAATGGATGGATTGTTTTCTCTATGAGGGGCTTTAGATTATTGCCATGAGTAGGAAAGTCTGGTTGGTTCTACTCAATTTCTTGCTAGATTAACCTTCACCAGAAGAAACATATGAAAAAAAATTCATTTCATTCACAATTCATTTATTCATATAAACAACTTTGTTGTGTTATAATATTTAGTAATAATTGTGGCAACAGATGGCAGTGGAATCAAGATCCTATTCCCATCTATCTGTAAGGATCAAATCCCATTCAGAATACACAGCATGCTTTCATATATGCATCATGTACAGCAGGAGGTATATCCCTTATTGATGCTTTAGCTTTCGGGCAAGAAAAAAATGAAGAAAACAAATTAGCTGGCACCATAAGTGTAGATGGTAATCTTCAACACATTTGAAAATGAAACTTCAGGTATTCTTAAAGCCTAACAACTAAAAATATACTTGCATTGCTGCAATTGTTTAAAATATTTAACAAAAAGATTAATATAAGTTGTCTGTTCTCACTCTGTCCTACTTCAGACATTTTGAGGTAAAGTAGATATACTCACTAATCATGGCGCCACAGAGTGACAATGCATTGCATGTTCGTTATCACATCCAATTAAGAATTTCACTTTACTCTGTACACAATGACTAAAAATATAATGGTTGACCTACTTAAAAACTATCAAACTAATTTCAAATAGACAGTAAATAAAATATTATATCACAAAGCAGTATTATATAATACTTTTCTACTTCACAAGCATGCTAAAGTGGAACAATTTTAAGGTTAAAATTCTGTTTAACATTTAATTGATACATTGGTTGTTTGCTCCAAAATAATTAAAAATTGCAGATATTCAAACTAAAATGATCTTATTAAAATATTTTAAAAAATCAAAAATTCAAGGTCACAATGGTGCATTTATTGTTACACCTACTTTTAACTAAAATATCAGTTTCATAAAATAAAAGATATAATAAAAATTCCAATACTGAATCTTAAAAACTGTACATCAACTCTTCATTTCAAGTTACTTAACACAAAACATTTTCAAAACCATTAACACCAATTCAGGGTCACGGTGACTAGAGATAAATCTAGAAACCATTGGGCAAAAGGTAGGAACCAACCCTTAACATGGTGCCAGCCCATGAGAGGTCCCACTTTTGTAGATACTTAAGTCTAGGTTATACTTCATGTGTCCGTGCTAGGCGCGAGGGCCATGCAGTGAAAATTATGCCATTTTTGGAGAAATGCTTCCATGCTTGCTTGCTCCACATGGATATTTTTCTAATTTTGCAGTGCAGCGGACACTGTGGCTGTGTATTCAAAATGGCGAATTTCAAGGACAGGCTGGTTATATGGGTACCAGAATAATGACTAAAGGGTTGAATATGATGCAACAGGTCATCAAAATGCAAGGAAGACATGCAAAAACATTTGAAATGCATCTGCTCACAATGTAGGTCCCCCACTCGAAAATATTACACTCACCCCTCCTTCTATGCTTTTGTGTAACAGATCTGCCTTCTCCTTTTCTTGTTCTTAAAGTCAGTAATAGCAGGCACAACTTTTCTTCCACTAGCACAGTCTCATATCCCCTGCTGTGACATTATTAGTTGTACAACACTGACCAAATACTGTAACTACCAATTAGGATACTATCAATGTGGCGATCGAATGGGCTACAACATGTAAAAATGTGTTTTCGACGCTCACCACATTTAGGTAACTCAAGAGTACAGTGGAACCTCGGGTCACGAACATCTCGTACCACGTACAAATCGGGTTACAATGAAAATGTTTGCCAAACTTTTGCATCTGTTCACGACCATACACTCGGGTGACGAACAAACCAGTTTCCCGTCCGGTTCGTATGCGCTGATGATTTCCGCACATGTTCAGTCTCTCCCTGTGCAACGAGTGAGCGAGCAAGAGAGAGAGAGAGAGAGAGAGAGCGAGCATATATATATTTACATACAGCTCGTACGGTCTGGAATGGATTAATTGTATTTACATACAATCCTATGGGGCAAATTACTTTGGGTCACGACCAAATCGGGTTGCGACCAGAGTTTTGGAACGGATTACGGTCATGACCCGAGGTTCCACTGTACTAGGTTGCACATTTCCACTAAAATGACCCAATGCTGATCACAAAGACAAACCATCCACCCCTTTTATATGTCCAATTGGATCCCTTCCTTCAATCCCATCAGATGCCTCACCTAGCTCCTTTCAATAACCTAGCATGCCCTCATGTAGGTTGCTCTACATGCCACAACCTGGAAGAAGTCTTCAAAATCCGTACTCATATAAGCAGATACATGTACAGCCATGGATACTCTAACCTGGACCACACTCCGGGTATTAGCCTCATCTCATTGATACACTGCTCCTCCTAACTCACATTGACACAACCACAGTAATTCTTATTTTCCGACTTGCAGTTCGATTCCTTGTGCTGGAATATCTCCTCCCATCCTGGCTCTGTGAGCAAGCATCACACGCAGCTGCCTTACTGTTAACCACAACCAGAACTCTTATGGTACCTCTCCTCAACCTCTCAAGGTAAGTGCCACCTTGCTTAACTATTTACACCAACCTTTAAACCTATACCTAATTTCACATGCAACCCACACACACACACATACACAGAGGCAAACATCGTCACTATAAAGCAGCTTCACTGTGCTTCACTGAAACCTGGCTTGGTGAGCACATCCCCGATAGCGCATTATACCTGCCGAGCTTCCAACTTCTCTGTGCGGACCGCGTCATGGAGCTCTCGGGGAAAACGAAAGGAGGCGGAATCTGTTTCTACATAAACGAAGGTTGGTGTACAGATGTCACAGTACTAATCAAAACATGCAGCCCTCACTTAGAGTCTTTTTTCATTGACTGTAAACCGTTCTATTCACCGCGGGAGTTTTCCTTGTTTATGCTGGTTGGTGTTTACATCCCACCTCAGGCCTGTGTTAGTGAAGCATTACAACACCTGGCTGACCAGATAACTAACATGGAGCACAAACACCCGGACTCCCTGCTCATTGTTCTTGGTGATTTTAACAGAGCAAACCTCAGGCAAGAACTGCCAAAATTCAGTCAGCATATTAAGTGTCCTACCAGGGACAAAAACACACTGGACCACTGCTATACTACATTAAGATGCTTATCGCTCTGTCCCTCGTGCTGCCCTGGGACTCTCTGACCACTGTTTGGTTCATCTTCTCCCAACTTACAGGCAGAACTTAAGATCTGCAAAGCCTGTGGTGAAAACGGTGAAGAGATGGACCAACGAGGCAAAGCTGGAACTAAAAGCCTGCTTTGACTGTACTGATTGGAGTGTTTTTGAGTCTGCAGCGACAGACCTGGATGAGCTTAAAGACACTGTGACATCCTACATCAGTTTTTGTGAGGATATGTGTGTGCCCATGAAAACATTTCGCACATACAACAACAACAAACCCTGGTTTACTACAAAACTCAGGCAGCTTCGTCAGGCTAAGGAGAAGGCCTACAGAAGTGGGGACAGAATCCTGTATAATCAAGCCAGAAACACATTGACAAAGGAGATCAGAGTAGCAAAGAGGTGCTACACTGAAAAGCTGGAAAATAGGTTTACAGCCAACGACCCTGCATCAGTGTGGAGAGGTTTGAAAGACATCACCAACTACAGGAAACCATCCCCCCATACTGAAGTGAACCATCAACTGGCCAACGAGCTGAATTTGTTCTACTGCAGGTTTGATAATAATAATAATAATAAATTAATCCCTCTTTCACACCTCTCACCCACGCCAATCAAAATACACTCCCAGCACCCACTACCAAGCCCCTGCCCCTCCCCACTGACACCATACCTGCACTCAGGATCTGTGAAGGGGACGTGAGTCAGCTCTTCAGGAGACAGAAGATCAGGAAGGCACCAGGTCCAGATGGTGTGTCACCCTCCTGTCTTAAAGTCTGTGCTGATCAGCTGGCCCCCATATGTACACAGATCTTCAACAGATCCCTGGAGCTATGTGAAGTTCCCTCCTGCCTTAAGCGTTCCACAATTATCCCGGTTCCAAAGAAAACCTCCATCGCAGGGTTAAATGACTACAGGCCAGTCGCCCTGACGTCTGTGGTCATGAAATCCTTTGAAAGACTGGTGTTGACCTACCTGAAGGACATTACAGGCCCCCTGCTTGACCCCCTACAGTTTGCTTACCGAGCAAACAGGTCAGTGGATGATGCAATCAACATGGGACTGCACTACGTCCTGCAACATCTTGACTCTTCAGGGACATATGCTAGGATCCTGTTTGTGGACTTCAGCTCGGCGTTCAATACTATCATTCCAGAAGTCCTCTATACCAAACTCACTTGGCTCACTGTACCAGCTCCCATCTCCCAGTGGATCACAAACTTCCTGACAGATAGGAAGCAGCAAGTGAGATTGGGAAAAATCACATCCAGCACACGAACAGTCAGCACTGGCGCCCCCCAGGGATGTGTCCTCTCTCCTCTGCTCTTCTCCCTCTACACAAATGACTGCACCTCAAGAGACCCGTCTGTTAAAATCCTGAAGTTCGCAGATGATATGACAGTCATTGGCCTCATCAAGGACAGTGACGAGTCTGTATACAGACGAGAGGTCGAACAGCAGGCCCTCTGGTGCGGTCAAAACAACCTGGAGCTGAACAAGCTTAAATCTGTGGAGATGACAGTGGACTTCAGGAGGAGCCCCCCAGTGCTGCCCCCTCTCACACTACTCAACAGCATTGTGTCTGCTGTGGAAAACTTTAGGTTTCTGGGATCCACAATTTCCCAGGACCTAAAGTGGGAACTAAACATAAACACAATTGTCAAAAAGGCCCAGCAGAGGTTGTACTTCCTGCAACAGCTCAGGAAGTTCAACCTGCCTCAAAAGCTGCTCATCCAATTTTACTCTGCAGTAATCCAGTCTGTTCTCTGTTCATCTATCACAGTCTGGTTTGGCTCTGCCACAAAACAGGACAGGAACAGACTTCAACGGACAGTCAGGATTGCAGAAAAAATCATTGGTGTTGATCTGCCCTCCATTCAAGACTTATACAAATCTCGAGTCAGGAAACGGGCAGAAAACATCATTGCAGACCCATCACACCCTGGTTACAACCTTTTTCAACTTCTTCCCTCTGGTAAGCGCTACAGAGCACTGTACGCCAAAACTACCTGATTCTGATTCTTACCACAGATTCCTTTTGTTTTGGACTATGACATGTTTTATTTCGGCTTTGGTTACGTGAAACTCTTCTAGTTTCTAACTCTTGCACTCTGCTAACTTTACTATGATTTTGCTTTTAGGTACTTTGTCTTGTTGATAAGATTTTTTGACTGTCCAGGTACAACCTTGGTCAGTTTTCTGACTTATTTTATCCCCTGGTTCAATTTAAAATTACACACAGACATGACCCAGTGAAGTCAGTACAATCACCAAAGAATTACACCTACATGTCTTTGGGCATGTAGGAGGAAGACTCAGTCAAACATCTGCAGAACATGTAACAGAATGTGCGATTTGAAACTAGGAAACTGGATTCATGAAACTGAAGTGCTAACTACTACACCACTGAAGTGTATAATTTCAGCTGTACTTACATATACTGAATAATTTGAATGCCTTGATTAATATTTTTAAACACAAAACTACTATCTTTATCATACCTTCTTGAAGCAAAATTGCATTTTTGGAAGACTATTTATTTCCTGGCTTGAGGTGAGCCAGTATGTATTTAATGATAAGAATCAAAAGAAGAATATAGTTACAAGCAAAGGTCAAAGTCAAACCGATCTGTTGTCAAAATTTTAATCATTTACTACAATTCAAAGACCTAAAAGAAAAAAGATTTCCAAATGTAGGAGGACAAAGATCTATCGATTTTAGTTTGCAAGTAAGACAGGAGTAATCTGACAATCTTTGCAGAAATGCACATGCTAACTTATACAGTATATGGCTGCTCTGGTGATGTCACATGTCATGCATTCTCAGGAATTTTGGGAACGATTGACATGGAAACACCCTACGACTCTGCTCTAAAATGGTGGCACCCACAGAAAAACAAAGATAACGTTGCTGCATAACATTGAGTATTTTCAACATTTTCAAATCGTAATAAAACTGAAAATTAGATGTTTAAATTGTAACTATTCATCAGGGAACACAAAAAAAAAATAACAAAAACAATTTAATTTCCAAGATAATATGTAATTGTACTCTTTAGGGAACAAAATGGAAAAGCCTATTTGCATTCAAGTACAATAGATGGTTAGCATAAGGCATTCATCTTCTCTACTTACAAAAGGATGATACAGTGCAATAAATGCTACAAATGGGTAGAGAAGTTCTAATGCACTAAATAGTTGGATGTGTCTCTTTATAGCTACTGCAGTACTTGACTACTCCCATGTATAGCATGTTTATTCTGTTATGGCAGTACTGACCACTCATTAGAAATACTTCTTCAGGAATGCTGGAAAACAGTGGCCCCAATGAGAACTTGCATACTGTTGGTGGGGTCAACAGAGACAAAGAACTGCATAAAAACTTGAGTTTAAAGGAGACAAACTTCAGGTAGAAGTGGAGCTTTTTCTTAAACTGTGCAACCCAGACCTGTGGAAATGTACACAGGAAGGTGAAACAATTGCCACCAACAGGTATACTAATTTAATCACATACATGAAAAAACTTTATAGAATCAAAAACATGTTAAGTGATTCCATTAATGGATTTATTTTGATACTTGACAAGGTGTTGTAACAAACTAAATACTAGGTAATGTCACACAACTAACAGCAACTATTTCACATTGTCTTTTCTCCACACATGTTGAAATGGCACTTGAGTTACTCTAATTCTTTATTTTTATCTGATTGAATTGAGGATTGGCAGATGGTAAATGTACTGGCAAAAAAGACAGGGAGCACATTAAGTATTCATAAAAAATGCAAATGATAAATAATGCTTAATTCATATAATGTGATTTTTCTTTATTTGGAATAAATAGAGATAAATTCAGCACTCAGATTCAAGTACAAAATAAAAAATATGTATGTCAAATAAAATGCCTTAATTGTCTTCCTAGAAAAGTGTATTTGCTCACAGTGTGTGGTGCATAAAAGGTACATGACAACAAATAATTTAAAAATTAAAAAAAAGCAGCAATTACTTCTTAAATGATGTTATAATCATTCTTGGCTTAATCTTCCTCAAGGAAAGGTTATATATTCAAAGCATTTTGTCTAACTAAATTGTGTTTTTCCCTTTTAGTGATTTAGCAGTGCCAAAATGCTGAATGACACAGATGCTGCTATCATCAATGCCATTGCTTTATTGTACAATTAAAGGAAATGGGCCAGAAAAAACAGTATTTGAGTTAATCGTCTAAGAGAAAATGGGAGATGTGGGTACTGTTTTCAATGACTCTTATAAGGATACAGCAATCAATGATGTAAATTTGAGATATACTGTATATTTAACCACTGGGTAATTCCACTGATTATATTTATTACTAGTTATAAATAATTAAACATACTGACTTTATTGGGTACAACCCAAAATAAATTCCAAAGTAATTCACTTCTCATTACATAAATAACAAAAATTGGAACAGCAGGTCAATTAAGTCAAAGCAATAATGTTTAAATACTTTGAATGGCAAAGCCCTGGCCTCTGTTAATATTTCCTTAGTAGGAAATGCTGCTCACACTCACAACTAAACTCACTTTTTAGTGCAGTGATTATGCTTGAGCTCATCTGTGCTAAACACAGAAAACATAAACGGGACCATTTTTAAATTCACTTGGTTAAATTATTATATTTACTATAGATTTCTATAAAAATAGTTTAGGTTATTTAGGAACAATCAAGACAAATAAAATTGTAATTGCAAAGCATTATAAACAAACACAAAAATACAGTTTTGGCAGTCTTTATTGATTTTTTACACAGGGCTGTCAATAAACTCTTTAAGGCACAACAAACAAGCTGTCATTCTCACCCAAGAAGTATCTTTTGAAATTCACAATTTCATCCTTCATATAATGTCCAAAACAAGCTATTAAATTAAGTGTTTACAAATATATGCATAAACTATCAGGCTGAAAAGCACAGAGAATTGTGGTCACATCTGCCCGGAGAGGACTTCTAATCTGCCAGTTATGTCAGAAAAAAATAAAGTGTATACAAAGTAAAGGCTCAACAGAGTGCAGGACATGATCTGAATAGAGTTCAAGCACACTATTATATTACACTCAACATGAACTTTTAAGATGACCTATTGTATTACAAAGCTCATGATATGATGACCAAGCAACAGAAATGTTACTTGAGCCCATGGTTCAAGTTATGTTGATTCAGAGTTTTGCTTAGATCAGTCTTGAATCTTAACATGAGTTTTATCTTCCTAAACTTGATTGGGGGGTGTTCACGATAGCCCTTCTTTCCTTTTATTGCCTTCAGACTGCTGTAACTCTGCAGCTGCTCTTATTAACACCCTGTGAAATCACAGAGTCACACTGCTGAAAGAGAGGTGTTAAATCTGTTAGACAGAGTGTCAGAAAAGCTTATAAAAAAGAGAAAGGTTCACCATTTGCTGGCTGAAAGACCCAAAAAATACAAGAACAACATTGTTTGCAACCTAATTTACAAAGGAGAAAAACAAAGAGATAAAGTGAGAATGGTTTCAAAGATTCCATTGGCGAGTATAGCCAATTAAATGTTGCAGTGCTTTCTTTTGATATTATTTAATTAATTCTTAGAGAGTTAGTAAGTTCAAGTTTGTCATATCTACTGTACATAGAACGAAGAAATTGTAACTTGCCCAATTCCCACAAAAAGACAATGAATATGACAATATATTTGGGATGCAAGCTATATACAATATATACAATAAACAATCAATAACTTGCCAGTATGAGTGGCTGTTGAGTACCCTTATGACCTGAAGATAAAACCAGTCCCTGTGTGAAAAGGATTGAGTGCTAATGGTGACTGGGTGGTATGTTGAGGGTCTTTAGTAGTAATGTTTGCAGTACTAGGTCAGCATGTTATATACCAGAAAAGAACTGTGCCACAGCAATGTTCCGAGCTCACTTAACTGGGTGGGTGATATGGCCAAAGGTATTATCATGATATATATTTTTACATATCATTCAAAATCAATAATTGTTATTTATTATATTAATTTCATGATGCTCATTTTTAAGTAATTACTTACTATTACTTAATTGTACAAACTAACAATCATAAATATACTGATAATTTTCAATATTTGGTTGAAAATCCTTTACAGTCAACGACTGCCTGAAGTCTAGAACTCATGGACATCTCCAAGTGCTGGGTTTCCACTCTAGTGATGCTTTGCCAGTCCTATACTGCCATCAGTCTTCAGTTGCTGCTTATTCATTGGACTTTCTGCCTTCAGTTTTATCTTCAGTAAGTGAAATGCATGTCCAATTAAGTGGAGGTCAGTTGGCCATTGAAGAATATTCCACTTCTTCTCTTTGAAGAAAACTGGGTTTTCTTTCGCAGTATATTTTGGCTCATTGTCTTATGTAGCGTCATCCTATTGGTTTTGCAGCAACTGGCAGATAATATAGACCTATGCACTTTAGAATTCAACCTGCTACTTCTGCCAGCAGTCATCTATCTTACTAAACCACAGTTAATTTATGCACGGTGGACGCACCGAAGCGCATGCGCACTGCAGCCTTGGCGCCCGCCCCAGAGTCCTGAGTCAAACGCTGCCAAAACGCGGCGGCTTCCCAGAGTCAGTAGGTGGCGCCCAAACAACACAACCTCTGAGCGCCCAAACAACACAACCTGTACAGTCAAACGCAGCAGCTTCCCAAAACGCGGCGGATTCCCAGAGTCAGTAGGTGGCGCCCACACAACACAACCTGTAAAATACACTTGCTCTACTCCACTGTGCCAGAAGGCTCCCACAACGAGCTTCACACACACCAGAAGCAAAGACATCACGGCTCCACAATGAAAGAGCTCAACTAACGGAAATACAAAACGACCCTGTATGGCTAAACACAATGAACGAGCGCGCCCACAACGCGCTTTTGACACAGCACAGGCAAAGGAGGCACGTATCCAAATGGAGGGAGCTCAATGATTAGTGATACAAACACGAGCCCGCATGGATACAAACAATGAACGAAGGCGCCCACACAAAGAAACCGCTTTAGTTCAAATAGGGTTATTGAAATAAATGGAAACTTTACCATGCCTACGACCTGTGAACTAAACCTGAGGTAAAGCGTGCATGCCAGGTTGTACAGCCGCCCGGACGTGACCGCCCACACCACCGCATATACCCTCCATGATATTTCATCACGCAGCGGCTTCCCACCAAGGCGCATATTACGCCGTGGCGCACACCCCAGAGTCAAATGCAGCGGCTTCCCAGAGTCAGTAGGTGGCGCCCAAACAACACAACCTGTTCACTGCACTTGCTTTAATCCACTGTGCCAGTAATATAGATCACATAACGGTCACAGACTCAAACCCAGCGGCTGGCACACGAACACCACATCCTGTTAACTAAACTTGCTGTGCTCCACTCTGCCAGCAGTCGGTGTCAGCAAAGGCAACAGAATCACGTCTCCACAAAACGAAACTGCTTTAGTACAGATATGCTTATTTAATTAAATGACATTTCCCCAGACACACCCACCCTCCATGATATGTCATCCATCCAAATATCGGACGGAACAGAAACTGATTGCCATTCTTGGATTTCCGATTCGCTAGCGAATCGCGGGCTTACTTGTATCATTAATAAACACTAGTGACGGACTCTTCTCCACACTCTCTTAAAATCCATTGTCTGAAGAAAATTGCTCAAGAACTGGACAGGTTTTAAAAAAATGTTTTCTGGCAAAGTCTAATCTACCCTTCCTATGCTTGAGGTTTACCAACGGTATGTACATTGTGGTAAATTCTCTGTATTTACTTTCATGAAATCTTTTCTTGATTGTAGACTTTGGCAATAATAATAGGTCTACCTCCTGGAGGGTGTTCTTGGTTTGGTTAAATGTTGTGAAGGGGTTCTTCTTCACCAAGGGCAGAGTTCTGCAATCATCCAGCAGTGTTGTCTTCTATGGATTTCCAGACGTTCTGGTATTACAAAGTTCACCAGCAAGTTCCTTCTTTTTAAGAATGTACCAAATGGTTGATTTGACTAATCCTCATGTTTCTGCTATCTTTCTAAAGGGTTTGTTTTGTTTTTTCATCCTAATGATGGACTGTTTTTACTTTCATGGACAGCTCTTTGGGAGTTCAGAGTGACAGCTTCCAAATGCAAATTCTACACTTGGAACTTTTACCTGCATAATAGTTAATGAAATAATGAGGAATCTGCTCCCACTTGGCTATGGAACAGCTTCTCAGTCAAATGTTCATATACTTTTGAGCCCCTGTAATTAGAGGGGTTGGTGGGCTATGCAGCAAAATGGCTGCCATTCTTAAACAGCTCATGAGATATTTTTGGTAATCCCCTTAAATTAAAGCTGAAATTCTACACTTCAATCACATAATAATGGCTTTATTTCAAATTCACTGTGGTGGCGTACAGAGCCAAAATTATGAAAATTGTGTCACTTTCCAAAAATTTATGGCCCTGACTGAAATAGGTTTACATAGTGAATGATATAATTTACATATTTTTAGCTAGAAATACCACTTTGTCCACCGCTTCTGGATTTGAGATGTTCTACACAAGGCTATGATGTTGCCACCTTTCCTGAAAAACCAATCTGAGTGGGAACTTGGGGGCAAGGATGCAATACAATGGTGCTATTTGGTCAGAAGTTTCACTGGGAAAGGATGATTTCAGCCTTCACTGTGGTGGAAGATAGACAATAGCCAAAAGTAGTTAATATATGGAAAAAATACTTTGGATGACAAAAGTGACAATTATGGCAATATACAGTAAACAGTGGTTTATGTTCTTTATAATAGAAAAATGGCATTTCTATTAAAATACAAACCTATTAAATGCCAATATAAAGGCTCAACTAAAATTACAGGGAAAATTATGAATGTGACACTGCACAATTTCTGTTTAGTTTAGAATTAGGAAGATTATTGCACCACTTCACAAGAGGTTCATCAAAAGTTTGAATCTTTCTTCCAACCAGGAAGCATTGCTTTGAAGTAACGCAAGAGCCCACTCCACGTCACTTGCGATGTACTTGATCTTTATTGCATTAATTCTGCAAACTCACCTCTCTGGACATTAAACAGGGTAACCTGGTGTACTACATATTTTATTTTCTGTTTGTTTCATTTTGCAAAAACAAAAAAAAAACAGGATGTGAATTTGCTTGCCTGTTAATTACTTGCTATATCATTTTACTTATTCTGTGTTGCCATATAGTTAACCAAAAAAACAACAAAACAAACAAAAAAATTACACACCACATGATTGTTATCCAGGTGTTTAAAGTATTCGGTAATTGTCATTATCCTATTATTGTTCACCTCTGTTCTGCAATGTTTTTGTGATCTTGAGCTTAGCAGGTGCTATACCTGCATGTTATGCAACCAGTGAGGATGGATTTGAC
This sequence comes from Erpetoichthys calabaricus, assembly GCF_900747795.2. Taxonomy (NCBI): domain Eukaryota; kingdom Metazoa; phylum Chordata; class Cladistia; order Polypteriformes; family Polypteridae; genus Erpetoichthys; species Erpetoichthys calabaricus. The sequence continues at coordinate 247,414,132 of NC_041394.2, forward strand.
TCTGCACCTATAGAAGTTGGTTTACTCAGACATCTGAGGAAGTAAACAGCTTCATGAGCTTTCTGTAGAACAGCTGAGATGTGTTGTGCTCACTCCAGGTCACTGATAATGGTAATAACAAGTACTTTAGATGTCCTGAGCCTCTTCACAGCAACCTCTCAGAGGTACATGGATTTGTGGTCTCCCTCTTGACTACTGATGTCTATAATGGTTTAACTGATATTAAAAGGAGAGATTGTTCTATTGGCACCACTATGTCAGAAGGCATCTTTCTCTTTTCTATAAACCACCTCAAAATTGTTGGTGATCAGGCCTACAATCATAGTGTCATCAGCAAAATTAATGACAGAATGTATAAGATAGAATAAAAAAGATGTACAGTAGTGTAGTTTGAATATGAAACATACTTTCCTCATGTGACTAGCTGTAACCATTGGCTTACAGACTCCTGCAATCTCAAACATACAGGTTAAATCTAAGGAAAAAATCTTTTAGAACTCTTTGTCCTAAAATACACACACAAATTAATACATTTTTGAAACCAGTATTGAGCAGTACAGGGTTGTAGAAACATGGAATCCTTCCTAATAGAAGAAAGCAGAAAACAACCCTGGATGGATGCCAGATCATCAAAGCTTTGTTCTAAAGTTAAACACTGAACTGTGTTGAATGCAGATAAAAAAAAAATCATTATACAAGACCCAACAATGAATGTGTCACATTTAAACTGTCCACAATCTGGATTGTTGTGCTGAACAAAAAATAGGGTATCAGAGCAAAAAGAACACCCCTGATGTAGGTAATCTCCTGTTGCATATCAGTTACTGTACTTTACCTGCACTCTCACAACATACATTTTGATTCTTTGTTGGGTGACATGCAAGTAAATACAAACATATGCTGTCTGCTTAGGCATTGCCACATATCCTATTTGGGGGATTTATACTGTTATTTCCTAAAGAAAGGCAGGAGTGTCATTTGAGTACTAACTGCTTTGTTTTCATAATATTTGTTACAATGTGTCCTTGCAAGCTTACAAGTGTTTTAATATAGCAAAATGTGTCTTGAAAAATGTGACAAACATAAGGGGGTAGACTGGAAATCATAACAATGGCAATGTTAGAAAAAACAAACACTACATGGAGAGGACAGGGAAGGAAAAGAGAGCAGAGACTGGGCTTTACTATTGCTCCATTCAACTGCCATGCTTTGATCCAAACAACAAAGCTCAAATCAAAAGGGAGCTTGTTTCTGTTCCATTCCAGTTACAGGATCAAAACAAAACAAGTGCTTAAGATAATACAGGTTATGATTTTATGGCTGAAATTTCTGCAGTCCACTTACATTTTAATTTATACGGTTTTTACAGATTATTCATAAAAATTATACTAATAAAAAAAGAAAAGAGACAGTTGGGACATACTGAAACAAGGTTTATCAAGGATCTGAGAGGAGGAAAACAGTCCTAACTGGGCTCATGACACAAATTTGGTCCTACTCCTAGAAGTAATAGCATTTTATCAGTTTTTCTAATTTAGTTTTTCTAATTTAGGAAACTTTTCTTAAACAGGAAACAACTCCTAAACAGGATTTAGGAGCACTTGTGAGCTGTCCTAATTTGCAAGGAACTGCCAAAAGATGATAGTGTTTTTGGCAGCTCAGTCAAAATCCTAAAGCAGTCGTCTTTAACACTTCCATTTTTTCTTATCTTTATTTTAATACAATGATATATACATACTTAAATATAATAATATATAAAAAGCAAATTTAAGTGTGTGCATCAAGTTGTCATTAGTTTTGGTCAACTGGGCCCTGAAATGGATATGCACATATTGAAAATGGATACATGAATGAATGGAATAACAAGGTGCTGTGTTATAAACCCCCAAATTTTTAAAGCTTTCCAGTGAAATTTTGCTTTATCCAAACTACACTGGTACATAAAAATTAAATCGCATAGCCCTTGCCAATTGCATTTAACACTTCCATCTATCATTACATTAATAAATAATTTAATTTAGCAGTTGCTATGGTGAGTCTTAATTAACAGAAAAGACATCACAGTAGAAAACAAAAAAAAATCATCTTCATATGCCTATTGATGGATAAAGATGGTAAAATTAAGAAACAGTATACCCAAGAGAAAGACATAGGGTATGGCTGGCTTGCAGTACTGCAGCCATATGCTATAAGCACCCCAAAAGGAGATCTTGAATAAAATGCAGAGTAGCCTAAGCAGTATGCCAAGATATTGAGATTTGCCATGGTACATGGAAAGTGGAAAGCATTTAACGTGTCAAGCCCTGAGCATGGGGAAGCCTATATAAATAAAAGGTATTATTATTATAATTATTAATCTTAAATGAGAAAAGGCTATTCTTAACCAGTGAACTCGAAACTAAGCAAATTCGCATGGCCTAGCAGCATTGTTTTAAAAATGTTAATTAATGTGCTTTGTTGATAGAAATCACAAATATTCCTAAGTCTTAGAAAAATACACTTCTTAGAAGGCACCAAATTTAAGAATACACTGATTCATCTACATTTATCAGCTTTTACTCTTGTGGAGACAGCAGCTAATTTTAGAATGTAAAGGCTTTTTTGAAGGAGGAGGAGAGATGGTAAAGAGGACAGAAATTTTAAAAGAATCAAAAAGTATGACCATAGCTAGGAATAGCATGCAGCTCTCTTCTCTTTTCTATTCAAAACATCAGGATCTTAGATAGGGAAGAGTAAATGCAGACCAAACAAAAGCAAAAGTAACAAATCAAAATTTGTTTTGTTTTTAAGCCCAATGTCCTAAAGCAGTTATGACATCATCCAATAAGTTACTGTTTCTTACAATGTTCCAATGTGTGTATTTTTGTGTTCCAAACAATTTCTTATTCAGAGAACACTTCCTGATGGAAACAAGGAAGCTACATGATCACAGAGTGTTGTACAGACTCTATGTATGGTGCCTTTGTGACTTGTTTGATGGTCTGGCATTTTGAACAGTTTGTCACAAACAACGACATGTTTAAAAGGACTGCTAAAAACAAGTGTTTGACTGATACAGGATAAGAAATGTAAGAAACATGTATGGTTAGGTATAATGGCATCCCTGACAATAATAGGCTTTGTTGGCTACATTTTTTTGTGAGTACTGCTTGCTCACATCTCTATACTCTTAGATTCAGCTCCTTGTCGAGTTTGCAAGTTTTACCTATGTCTTTGTGAGTGTTCTTCAGATTCTTTGGTTTCCTTACAAAGATGTGCAGGTTACATTCCTTTGTTGCTCTAAATTTGCCTAGTGTTAATGATTGTAGGTGTGCTGTATGAATGTACCCTGCAATGGACTGCTCGGCTGTTTACAGTACTCCTTTGTGGTCAGTGATACTTGAATAATCTCTTTGTGGAACTGGAGTTCCACTATTACTAATGTTCTTTTGATTTGATCACTATTAAAAAAATGTACATTTACACTTTACATTAATCAAATTAAAGCAAGACTAATTCTTCAGGAAAGGTAATGAAGTCATAACATAACACAACAGTGTGTTTAAATCCATTTTATTGTTGCAAGGGATTGGAGCCCATCTCAAGACAATGGAACCAAGTCTGAGCCATGTAAAAAATGTATTACAGGTTTAATTCTCACACACACCCACACAGGGTGAATTTGGAATTAGCATGTATTTGGAGGATGTGAAGGGAGGAACTGGAGTGCCTGAAGGAAAACCAACACATACAAGGGAAAATGTTAACATGCCATTTAGACACTGAAAGGGCACAGGATAGCTTGAGAAACTGGTCACAGAATGTTAAAAAGACAATCAAAGTACTCGACATGCAGGTAGTAAGTAGACTGACATCAATCAATTGTTAAAACACCATATACTGTTATCAAGAGGCAAAAGCCACAAAGAAATTGAATTCAAAGATGATTTAAATAAGGGACTGTTTAAAAAAAATATCTTCAGTTTACTAATTCTGTTACAGTCATACAAACACAAATATCTTGAGAAAGCTGTCTTCTATCTGGCATTGAGCAATCGGTATGAATATCCATACTTTTTTTTTTTCTAAATTTCAGTTGTTGCCATCAGGCTGCAGATTTAGGCTCCCAGGTTAAAGAGCAACAGATTTAATAAAAATGAAATGAGGTCCACAGTCAAAGAATAATGCCTAATCCTGTTGTTTTCCATTCTGGAGATCTTTATTTTGGGGGTAATTTAAATCATTCTTGTCACATAAGCAGAAAATTTTGAAGAAATAAAAAAACAACAACAAATGTCAAAGCAAACATCTCAAAATGCAATTATTTTGTGTTCCTCTTTAAAACCCTTCCTATAAATGCAAATTAAATTCATGCAGAATAATTCACTTTTACCTTTTCACTGTTCTTGTATTTATCCCAACTCTTTATCATCTTCAACCATTTTGTAGTCCTTTCAATTTCTTGTATTTTTTGCTGGCAAAACACATATTTTAATTTTGTAGTTTTCACACTCAAAATATTAAGATGCACATTAAAATACTAAAGACATCCTATTTAGACATTAATCTTTACATAATGTTATTATTAATGCAAGTATAACTTTTCTTATAAAACACCTGATTTATTCTTAGTCTTTTTAGTGCGAGTAGCCACACATCTAAAAATCTTTTATTATTTACATATATTATTCACACACACACACACACACACACAACTACATTTTACAGCAAACTGCATTAAAAGACTGAATTTTGCAATTACTCAATTAACAAAAACCAACAGAAGGGCATTTTCTGCAGTGGATTAAGTACAGTACATGTACTACATGGATTGAACAGCTAGTGTTGTTCATTTTTTCAAAAATATCTTCATGAGAGCATTTCAGGTAGTAAAAGATTATGCCTCTTGTCTGGTAGCAATCAGGAAGTGGATTGTTTGTCTTTTCATTATGTTTTTCCATATTTTTCAATAAATGTGACATTTCTCCTCTGAGCTGGTAACCACTGTTTATGTGGTACCTGTGCCAGCCTCTACATGGCTGTAGTGAAGTTAATGGCACTTAGTGGTTATAGCCAATGTCATCATGAAGATAACAAGCCTGGAGCGTTACTTCTTCACATTACATTCTGAAGCACTCACTTTCATGGTTGGATTTCTTTTGTTTTGTGTAACACTCACTTTTTATACAAAACTATGCAAAAGTGCAAGTCATTGTGTAATGTGTTTTTGATCTATAAAGAAGTAGGGCATAGAAATGAATAGAGTTGTAAGTTGGAGGTCAGCAGTAACAAATGTCTTGTGCAGCAAGTGCATAAAAGCATAAAACATGGATCACCACCACAATTTCCTCTACGGTATATCATTTATGTGGTTAAGGACCCAACTATCTGCCAATTAGATCTGATGTAATCAATGTACAAGTAATGCCTTCTTTATAGGTTTTACTTGTTTAAATTAAAAAAAAAGGAATTGGGCCATTAGCTTTATTCTGGTTCCTAAGTTACTGGAAAAGCATTGTCATTTACAACAACAATAGTTTATCATGGGGCTTTACTTCAAATAAATAACACTACGACATGTGGTAGTCCACGAAGTGGTGACTTTTTGAAAACACACTGACAAGAATTAGTCAGTTCTTGTTTTAAACTCTGTTGTCTGTTTATTTAAGGCACACATGAAACACATGTTGTTACCGTTAAGAATGTAAACAGGACTGTTAGGTTGTTGCAATGTCTCATCCTAGGTTTTTAAAACCTGTCAAGTTCTCCACTTCAAAAACATAAGTTGACGGTTTGTTCCAGATGTGTTTGCCCCATTTTTATAAAACATCAGTAGATTTTTAATAAAATATGCTGTAATGTGAAACAACACATATCCTGAAAGTGAAGAAACAGGTGGCTGTTTGCGTTAAACAAGACAACTGAGTTGACCAAACTCTCATAAGAGAAAGATGAACAGTCATCCAATATTTAAAGCAGTAAGAATGAAATTCCTTGTAAAAGATGCATTCTGTATGACAGTTAAATTATTGCTCTAAATGCAAACCTTTTTTATTTTTTTGTGACAAACACTTTTGACTATTCCACTCGCACATAACCATTTGACTTTAATAATTTAATAATAATTTTTTTTTTTTTTAATTTTTTGCATTTATATAGCGCTTTTCTCACTACTCAAAGCGCTCAGCAATTGCAGGTTAAGGGCCTTGCTTAAGGGCCCAACAGAGCAGAGTCCCTAATGGCATTGACGGGATTCGAACCGGCAACCTTCCGATTGCCAGTGCAGATCTCTAGCCTCAGAGCCAAAAACAACCCCAGACACTGAGATTTTAAAATAAAAAAGACAAATGTAGCATATTTTCTAAAATAGGACAGTTTTTTTGTGTTAGGAAATTTATATTTTAAACATATCTAAATATATATGAAAAATTAACATAAATGTGCACATTAAATATTTTTCGGCAGTAAAGTTATTCCAAGTATATTGATTATGGGAGTCTAAAAATCCTATTTACCTTTTCTTCAACTGAATCATATGAAGGAAGTTCATCCTCACTATTAAAAAGAAAAAAAACACATTAGTTTGCCAGAACACTTGTTTGCAAAAGAAACACTTACCTTTTGAAACAATTATCAGTGTAAGTCATGAAAATTGCTTAAGCAGTAACTCTTTTCTATACATAACACAACAGGAATGTGGACATTGCCATTATTGTGTTTTGTAATAAATAACTAAATCAATAAATAAATAAAGAGGATGGTTCGTAAATTCTCAAAGATATTTTGTTGATAACTTTAAACATACTTTGTGATGTGAGATGGTAGATTGAATCCTAAAGTCTCACAGATGGCCTCAAAGAATACAAAAGGGCCTAGCTGGATTCTGGATCACACTTGTAAATATTTTGCCCACCTGCATTTTGGTTTCAAACTCAAGATGCTCCAGAATAAAAAAAAAAAAAAATCAGTTATTTGTTAGCAGACTCACTCAACTGATGCTCTACTTTATTTGTCACAATGACAAGTTAAAGTTTTTGGAACAGATATTTGTCAGAATTGCTTACTTGTTTGGATGGATTTTTTTCCAATTCTTATTGCCACAGATGCTACAGCTCATTCAGCTGTCCAGGATGGTGATTATTAGATACCATTTCAAATCATGCCATAGATTCTTAATGGGGTCTTGAGGTCAGGACTTTGACTGGGTCATTCAAGGATAATCCCTTTTCCCCTCTTGAGCCACTCCAAACTTAACTGAGCCCAGTACTTATCCTGCCTAAAGTTAATTGTTCTGTAATGGCTCTCTTTGTTAATTGAATCAAACAAGCTCTCTTGCATTATTTCCAGTAGTACGCTCTATATACCTTTCCTTCAGCACTGACAAGTTATCCAGTACCTACTGATTTGAAGGACCAACACAACATTATGTTTCCATCACCATGCTTCATTGTAGTGATAATGATTCAAGGGATTCTGGGAGAGATTGTTTTGTGCCACATACTGTATATTACTTTGAGTTGAAGTCAAAGCATTTATCCCTAGTCTTGTCTGACGACAGGACATTTTTTCTTGATTTTCAATGGACATTTTCTATTTAAATTATTTACAAAAATAATTGGGCAATATAGATATACCACAAAGTCTCACTCAAACGAGCTACAGTAGGAAAAAAAAATGTTGCCTTCATAATTTGAAGGAATAATAAGGCACGACAGTTCATTCTGCAGTCATAAACTTGCAAGATCAGGACACATTTGAATTGTTTACATACTTCGAGAAGAGAGGAGTTAAGTGACTTGCTCTGAAGTCAGTGGTTAGGGTTGAACTGTTAACATTCTGGTTTGAAGTGCAATGACTCAAGCCATTACGATATATCACTGGCCAGGTTATTGATGAATGAAGCACAGAAACATTGGGGTAATAAGTGGCTGAAGGTTGCAAGGTGCCTCTCTACCATTTTGCCATCAAATGGAAATTTTTCAAATAACAGTACTGACTTCCCAGCATCTGCTACATGGGGTAAGACAGAAATGTATTATGCTGTAAAAAAGAAAATCCAAAGTTAACCTCCTTGTATTTCATTCTCCATCACCAATATACACCAAATTATAGTTCACAACATCTTTAAAGTCAAAAAAGGCAGCCAGACTGGCTCAACAAAATGGACTCATTCACTTGATATTTTTTATCACACTACATTTTACTTGGATCCCAAACAGTAATTTAAACATTCTATCACTGAATCAATGATGAACTCAAGGTATTGATGTTTTGTCAATTTTAAGCAGTGAAAAAAGTGGAAACTGTGTTTTGGCACTTGAAGATTTTCTTTTTTTTAACGGCTATGCTATTGAATTCAAATGAAAAACGCATGAACCTATGGTGGAAAATGGCTTCAGAGTTCCATACCATTTTTGTTCTCTTAACACCGGGTGATTACCCAAATTCAACTAAAATTTTCTTCTTTACTGTGCCCATTAGTTTATCTGGCATCTTGTTTATGTTTACATTTATCCAAAGCAACTTACAACATTTGAGATACAATTGGTTACATTTCTTTTATTTTTCCAATTGGAGCACAGGCGAGTGAAATGACTTGTGCAGGGTCACACATCTGTCTAAGTCTTCTACTTGTTTATTGATTTTTTTTTTTTTGCTACATGATGTGGGCCTGCGGTGGGTTGGCACCCTGCCCGGGATTGGTTCCTGCCTTGTGCCCTGTGTTGGCTGGGATTGGCTCCAGTAGACCCCCGTGACCCTGTGTTCGGATTCAGCGGGTTGGAAAATGGATGGATGGATGATGTGGGCTCTAGGTAATGATACAAGGATAATGCATCCAAAAATACAATAAAGTCTAATGCTCCCGGTTGGACCTTTCAAGTGGTGGACTGTCTACTCTGTGAGGTGGCTAATTTGCTTTCTCACATGCACAAAATATCCCTCTCATCTTATCTCCCTCCAAACACCATGCATCTTCTCTTTCACACTGCCCTCTCCTCCTCTTCCTCTAAATCTATTCTCATCTACAAGCTCACTGGATTGGTTGGAGAGGAGCAACTCCTGAGGAGGTATGCCTAGAGGATCTCTGTTGCAGCCATGGGTATTCATGCATTTCTGAGTACCAACTAATGATTAGAGGGCATCTCACAATTTGCCTGAACTTCCCACGGTCCAGTAGGAAATCATGAATAATCAGGAAACCCTCATACTGTCCTCAGTATGGCCAAGGAATTCCTGTCCAATGGGCAGTTGTTCTCCCTTGCCTTCCGGTATACTGTACTTATTTTTCTGGGATAACAAATCCCCAAAGTGCACAATACTCTCATTAAGTCTACCATCCTCTGTTACGGACACACAAAATAAATCTGTTTAGGCTTTGTTTTCAGGAGTTTGCATTGTCCCGTGAGTGCTCAATAGTGTCACCTCTCAGTTGCAACCACCTCACCAATATAAATATAAATTAAAATTTGTAAACTATGCCTTGTTTATAGGAAGACTTTTTTTTTTGATCCCACTAATATTAAATGCAGCACACTGTTACTGTGATATCCTGAGTTTGTCACAATTACACTAACCACTTAAATAAAGTAGTTTTAAATGCTTTCCAAATTAAAAGAAAAATTATACAATGAATGTCGCATCAATTGCATCATTTTAAATTTATCAAATAATAAGCATTTGCCGCAAACCTTAACTTTGCAGGTTTCATATTATCACGGATGACTATAATTAGTTTTCATGAAATTCTTTTTTCATCTCCAGGAGGATAAAATCATTCTGTAGCTAATTAACTGGCTACCTAGTAACAACTGCTATTATTTATATGTCAAGCACTTGTAGCTATGAAAAGTAATTGTCTCGGTAGAAAATTATGGTATGAAGAACCTACAGTACAGTAGGTGTATCATGACATAAGCTGATAACACTCTTTTGTTGCCCATATTGATTTTAATCTTATTTAGACACTGCTTCAATATTTCAATATAACACATGTAAGATAGTGAAAAGGACAGTTAAAATAAAGTTTTAATTTGTATGAAGGGAGATTGGAATTATAAGGTACCCAAGACAGAAAATGAGTGCAGTTTGTTTCATAGCACCTGTATTTTCCTGCCTATCTGCTCCCTTACTAGGAAGGATTATTTATTCCCAGTACAGCTTGCTTGTACACCCACACACAGCTACAGTCTGTGGGCAAATGGATGGGAGGGAGAGAGGGTACACCCATGTTTAGTGATTGTTTCTTGGAATTCAAAAGTCAGAGACAGATATGGCCTGGACTCATCTGCAGTTTATATGCTTTTTAAATATGGGAAGAATAAAGCATTAACAAATACCACAGGCAGTAGCATACTTTGACTAGGGATGGCACTAAGAAAGCAGAAAACTGCACAGGGGGAGTCTGAGTGAAACACAACAGTTAGATACTCTGCTTGGGGTGTATTGATAAATAGGATGAGACAGACTACAGCAGAGGGCTGGAAAACTTTTGTATCTTGGTACCAGAAATAATTGTCTGCAGCTTAACATTAACAAAAGTATTGCAGAGTTGCTAAGGGGCAGTATGATCTGTATACAGTGGTGTGAAAAACTATTTGCCCCCTTCCTGATTTCTTATTCTTTTGCATGTTTGTCACACAAAATGTTTCTGATCATCAAACACATTTAACCATTAGTCAAATATAACACAAGTAAACACAAAATGCAGTTTGTAAATGGTGGTTTTTATTATTTAGGGAGAAAAAAAAATCCAAACCTACATGGCCCTGTGTGAAAAAGTAATTGCCCCCCTGAACCTAATAACTGGTTGGGCCACCCTTAGCAGCAATAACTGCAATCAAGCGTTTGCGATAACTTGCAATGAGTCTTTTACAGCGCTCTGGAGGAATTTTGGCCCACTCATCTTTGCAAAATTGTTGTAATTCAGCTTTATTTGAGGGTTTTCTAGCATGAACCGCCTTTTTAAGGTCATGCCATAGCATCTCAATTGGATTCAGGTCAGGACTTTGACTAGGCCACTCCAAAGTCTTCATTTTGTTTTTCTTCAGCCATTCAGAGGTGGATTTGCTGGTGTGTTTTGGGTCATTGTCCTGTTGCAGCACCCAAGATCGCTTCAGCTTGAGTTGACGAACAGATGGCCGGACATTCTCCTTCAGGATTTTTTGGTAGACAGTAGAATTCATGGTTCCATCTATCACAGCAAGCCTTCCAGGTCCTGAAGCAGCAAAACAACCCCAGACCATCACACTACCACCATCATATTTTACTGTTGGTATGATGTTCTTTTTCTGAAATGCTGTGTTCCTTTTACGCCAGATGTAACGGGACATTTGCCTTCCAAAAAGTTCAACTTTTGACTCATCAGTCCACAAGGTATTTTCCCAAAAGTCTTGGCAATCATTGAGATGTTTCTTAGCAAAATTGAGACGAGCCCTAATGTTCTTTTTGCTTAACAGTGGTTTGCGTCTTGGAAATCTGCCATGCAGGCCGTTTTTGCCCAGTCTCTTTCTTATGGTGGAGTCGTGAACACTGACCTTAATTGAGGCAAGTGAGGCCTGCAGTTCTTTAGACGTTGTCCTGGGGTCTTTTGTGACCTCTTGGATGAGTCGTCTCTGCGCTCTTGGGGTAATTTTGGTCGGCCGGCCACTCCTGGGAAGGTTCACCACTGTTCCATGTTTTTGCCATTTGTGGATAATGGCTCTCACTGTGGTTTGCTGGAGTCCCAAAGCTTTAGAAATGGCTTTATAACCTTTACCAGACTGATAGATCTCAATTACTTCTGTTCTCATTTGTTCCTGAATTTCTTTGGATCTTGGCATGATGTCTAGCTTTTGAGATGCTTTTGGTCTACTTCTCTGTGTCAGGCAGCTCCTATTTAAGTGATTTCTTGATTGAAATAGGTGTGGCAGTAATCAGGCCTGGGGTTGGCTACGGAAATTGAACTCAGGTGTGATACACCACAGTTAGGTTATTTTTTAACAAGGGGGCAATTACTTTTTCACACAGGGCCATGTAGGTTTGGATTTTTTTTCTCCCTAAATAATAAAAACCATCATTTAAAAACTGCATTTTGTGTTTACTTGTGTTATATTTGACTAATGGTTAAATGTGTTTGATGATCAGAAACATTTTGTGTGACAAACATGCAAAAGAATAAGAAATCAGGAAGGGGGCAAATAGTTTTTCACACCACTGTATGTCCTGAGTGCCAAAGAACAGCAAAAGGTGGGACATCAGTATTGAGAAGACAGGGAGATGGCTCCCTGCTTGGACGTCTACAATACTCTCCAAGGTATTAGAGGACAGGTAGTCCTGCATATATAGTATAAGAGAGAGAGTTAGAGAGAGGCCAGAGGGGGAAAGGAGCTAGGTTTCAGTACCTTCTGGCTGACAGAACACATGAACTTTAACATTTCAATCAAGGACCCTTTACTTGTTAGAACAGCTAGTGGGAGGCATTTCATACAGCATTGGTATCTGCTTTTTAAATGCAACTGTGACCATCATATTGATCACATTAAGATTTTTCTTTTGTTTCTTTCTCATCTTTGTGTGCTGAAGTGGCACAGTTACAATAACTATGTCATTTCTCTAAACTGGGACACGTTTTTTAGATTTTCTTTTGTATCATATTAATTTTTTTTCATTGCCCTGTTATAGATCATTTGAGAGTTCTAACTCCAAGGAATATTTCAATGTATGTACTTTTTATTAATGATTTAGTTTGGAATAAATAAAGTATATTTGCTATTTCATTTTAAGTGAATTGCATCTCCATTTTGTAGCTTTAACATTTTGTTACTGAGTTGCTGTGGGGGGCTAGGGTGCACAATATTTTTGCTAGGTCCTATCTCCCAAGACACAGTATGTGCCACGTCATGATGCTACACTTTATAACCCTGAGCACCTCTCAGTACAGTGTTTTAGTTTACAGATTGAAACCTCAACCAATCTAAAGGCGCTTTTACACTTAGCTCATGGGACACTTTTTTTTTTTGAGCCCCCATAGTCAGAATCATTAAGTTAGATGTGAACACGCCAATCGTATTTTGGTGCAGACCAAAACAACTGAACTAAGACCCTTTGAAAGTGGTTGAGCTGGTGTATTACCAAGTGAACCCTGGAGCGACTCGTGTGAAGTATGAATGTAATCCAACCTGTGATTGAGCAAACTACAAGAAATACTGTGTATTATGAGAAACAATCTGACAATCTCAGTATTAAAATCAAATCACACATTTGTAGAAGTTTGCATAAAACAGCTCACAAAATTACCAGTCAATAACATCAATCCTAGCACCTGATTCAGCCTCAGAGCTTGCTTTCTTTCTCACAATCAGATTGGATAGTAGAGGACAACATTAAAAAGGCGTAGATTCACTTGTGATCATGCAGATTAAACCAACCACCTGCAACATTATGGACTACAAGGCTTGTGTTTGTTAGTGTTTAAAACTTTCTGGTTAATGACTCATAGCTTTACATTTCTCAGCTTGGTTTACATATATTATGTGATTTTGGCATGATTTTACCATCACATTTCCTGAATGTCACTGTTCAGCAACTGCAGTAAGCATGCACTGTACATTAGGTGTTGGCATTGTCATGCTCATTTCCACCTTTTTGATTTTTGAAAGTTATCTTATAGCAACACATATACAACTAAATGGACAATGACTAAATTATCTTAGGAAATGTTTACTGGAAGAACCCAAAATAAACACATAAAATGGTAAATTCAGAGTACATCAGTTATGTACCTCCAACTCTCTTGTCAAATCTTCCCCAACGTTCTAAATGTCCAGGTATACCTTTTTCTTTTCTTGTAGTTTCAAACCATAGTAAGCAACACAACTTTGTTCATTGTTGACATTTTGAGAAGCCTATGGCCATATTGTTTTTTTGAATGGGTAAAGCTTTATTAAAAAATTGATTAAACTATCCATCAGGGCCATGTACATGTTTCAAGCATATTCATATAATAGTGTAATATTGATCAGTTTGCAAATTGTATATGATAGACAAAATGATATGGGGCTTATTATTACCATTAATCAGGTGCATAATCGAAAAAAGATCAGAGGCTGGATACAATAGATCAGGGCTTAAGTCTTGGAAGCCCCTACCTCTTCCCAACACCACTGTATCAGTACATACTTGTTTTGGAACACATATACACACACACAGATTTTATTTGGAAACCAGTATTGTAAACTTGAATTCATTCTGGTTATAATGCATTCTAATTATAGTACTTATATAAAACACAAAGTGGGGTAATATTGTATATTTCTCTTGTCCAGTGTCAGTAATCACTTCTCCACACAAACCTCAGGGGTAAAAGGAAAGGAAAATAATAAAGGAAAAGGTTTTGACAAGTATCCATCTCATAAATGTCAAATTGCTTTTTTTGTATATAACATTAATTAAATAGTAAGTTTTAAAAAATGACATCCCTTAAAAGCAATACACAAGTACTAAGGAAAAAAAAACAACTTACTGAAGAAATCCAAAGCGATCTGTGACTTTATAAACCCGGTAGTTAGCATCTTCCCATGGTTCCACTGTTGCTCCTTCTTTTCCCTAAAATAAATCACAAATATAACTTTACATTTTTACTTGCCCCTGGAATATAAGTCATTTCTCTTTCTGGGAATCATGAAAGAATGCTTTAAAGAAGATTTGATAATACTTTCTTATGCAAATGTTGCTATATAAACTAAAGGCTGACTGAAGGATCTGGTGTTGATGCCGCAGTTTAATTATTCATATAATTATTGACTTTGTGAGATGTGGATGTCAACATCTGAATAAAATATTGAATAACATAAGCAGACATGTTTAAAAAAATAAAAAACATATCATGGTGATTTAGCTATGTCTGAAATGTAACTTTTATTCTACAGTCAATTGACTGTACTTCCTGAAATCTCATATTAACTTAATTATTAAGGTAGAATATGAGTTGAACTATTTTTTCACAAGAAAACAAAAGGATGCTCTGTACAGTTTGACAGGTAAACAGGAGCTCAAACAGCCTGGTCTGGCCACAAGAACAAGCTGCGATGCTCACCAATGCAGTTTTGAACATTAACTAACTACTGTACATCGTGTGCTTTGGCAAATGCATTGGAGTATGTGAGCATATCTGTAAAATAGCCCACCTTATTCAGAGTGGCTGCTGTTTATCTAATGACAAATACAGACCAAGTAGTTTAGAGTGCAAAGAAACATGAAGCTGCCTTTAAATGTGTCATATTACAATTTTTGTTAATCTGTGTGAAGACAAGTTATATTACACAAAATGAAAAACGTTTTTGGAAATGGGCAAAGCCATTTTCTTATTCAAGTTATTTCTGATATTTACACCTTCCAACTATACAGAAAGTATCTGACCTCTCCGGCTGAGCAGTAAAGCCTGGAACAGGTTGGACTGCTTAAATATACAGTTCAGTAGATAAATCAGTTGAAGTATCCATGGGTGTAATCACAAGAGTGATGTTCGCAATGTTTCACCTTTTTATGTTTATTCAGTAGTCAATTCAGTGTGCCTGTCAAAAGGAACATGGTTAAAGAAAAAAAATGCCCCAGAAGCCAAATATAAAAGAATTTCACTTTATAGCCCACATCACATTTGTTTGAAGTTTTCATACTTAAACTGCTAGATGAATTTTTCTTCATTTATAAGTGGACATTGAAAAGTTTAGTTTGCAGTCCACTATAAGTAACTTGACTTAATGGCTAAGGCACTGACTGGACCATAATGTGGAAGGTTCCAGGTTCAGTTCATGCCAATGATGCATGGTGTGCCACTGAAAAACACATTTATTCTACCTATGCTCCAGTTATAGAAAAATTGGAACAGATGTACAATATCAACTTCATAGGATTCAGAGCGTTCACAATGCAAGAATAATATTTTGCTTGTTAATACTTCAGTCAGTTGTCTGTGACAATATGGGGCTATGTTCTGCTATGTGTATGCTTAATTAAAGTGCAAGTAATGTTATATTATTGCAGTATATGGCACTTTGCATATATCTTAAGTGTAACTGATGCTTGATTGCTCACAATGTTTTCAGTCAATGCTGTTTTGTGAGAAACTGACCAGTGTGAAGGACAGGTTGTTCGTGATGCTGCTTTTAGTGACACTGTCAGATTTGTATATCATCATGACAGGTATTGCCACACCCATGGAAAGTCTTCGCTTTAAGCAAATATTACATAACATGTGATTCCCCTACTGAAAGGCCACAGTCTAGCTGATATAATTGACAAGGTAAAACTGCCTTTTCTCCTTCAGAACTGTCTCAGAATCATATGATTACACAAATCTAAAATCTAACACTTCTAAAAGTGTTGGTTCCTTATAGTAATTCCCATTACTCTAAATATAAGATTTTATGACTCTATATTTGAACACAATAATTTATATTTTTTGAAATCATCACATGTGGAATAAAGATATTCCTGAATCGCAATACGTATGAAAAAAAACAATTTGTTTTCCAAGCACTGACACTTCTGAATCAGTGCTGAGACTTATGGAAAAAAAATAGTATGGAGTGCTGCAAACAATAGTCCAGCAGTCTAGTCTGCCACTTCCTATTTCCTTAATGTTTTGAACTGAGATTTGAAGGCTCCCAAAGTCCTGTGATTACAACACCCGGTAACTTGTCCCAAGGATCCATAGCATTGGTGTTAAGAAGCCCCTTTTAACACCTGCATTCTATCTTTAGAAACATCTGGCAGCTCTTCTGTGGACTTGCTCTAGCATTGTTAATACAAACACTCAGACTGCACTCAGTACTCGAGAGTTTTGTTATTCATCTTAAGCATAACCTTCCTTGATGTGCACTGTGTGTTATGTAAAAGTCTGTTTTCTACATCTGCATTCTCTCAAACCCCTTGTGTCTTAACGCATGAACATAGCAAAATTCTCCTAAATGAAGGTTCCAAAATTGGAATTAGAAGTAATTTTAGGGAACATTTAGGAAATGAAGTATAATATTAAAGAAGTGCTCAGTGCTAGTGCTACCACAAATATAGCATCCTGAATTGTACACATAGTCATTGTGTGAATTTTGCACATTTTTCATGTGTCTACCTTGGCTTTTCTATGACATTGTGGTTGTTCTTCCACATCCCCAATGATGCACAAATTACAGTAGGTTGTTTGCCAAATTTAAATAGGCCCCTTGAGTGTGGATGTGTGTATGAGTGGGCCCTGTTTTGATTGGACTGTACCACATCCAGTTTTGGATCCTGGCTTGAGAGCCTAATGCTCCTGGGATTGGTTCTAGAACCCCACAATTCTATACTGGATTAAGATGGCTTTCAGAAAGTTATTATATTAAATGTGTTAAAATAGAAACCTCTGACATCGATAAAATAAACATATGAATATAAGCATGTAAAACCAGTAGATACAGGCCACCACATTTATCACTCATGGGGCTGAATGAATATGTTCAATGGCACAAGAAGTTTTAGATCAAAGAGAAAACTAATTTTAATTGGTGCAGAAGCTATTTAAATTTCTATTATCCTTACAAGAAAATGGGAGTGTCTTCATTTTTGTTTTAGTGGCCATTATAAAAGAAGAATCTGCATCTTTGTCACAAGTGCAGGAAGCCTCCTCATACAAAATTTGTACTGTTCATCATTGATTTATGCACAAAAGAAAAGGCATTGGACATTTTTACAGGAAACTGATCATTTAGAAAGCATTAATCAGATGTGATGTGATGTAAAGAAATGCAGTAGCATTAAGGGGAAAAAATGTAACAGAGACCTTAAGAATTATTAGCTCTATTGACAAAAATGAACACACCATGCCAAATCAAATCAATAGATAGCAATGAACTATACTTAATTCCAATGGTAAAGCTATTTTATCTTAATGTAATTAACTTAACTAACAGTATTTTTCCCAAGTTGTACAGATACTACAACTTCTACATTTTCTTTAAAAGACAATAAAAACATAATCTACAAAAAATTCTACTTATTTAATACCACACAGTACTAATGTTCAGGTTTTTTACTTCCTACTTCACCAGGGCATAATACAGAAGTAATACCCATGAAAAAAAACATTTGTTGTTAATCACCATAGAAACAAGTAAAAAAAAAAATCAAAGGGAGAAGTGGTTTCTGATCTTTGTAAAACAAGTAGTGGGTTTATAAACTGGGAAAAAAAGGTTACACTTAGCATTATATTTAAGAAATCCAAAACCACAAAACCTGTGGTAGACTTACTAGGAAGAAGATACAAGTGCCTCTTTCTCAAAAACATTCCAGCATCACAACTATAGAGCAATATAGAGAGTCTATAGAGAGTCTATTTTCTTTTGGGAGTCATTAAGTCCACATATCAAGAAGATATGTTGGAAGAAAATTCATGCTAATAACATGTAACACATTGATATAACTGGAGTTTGCCAACAGCTGTTCAGACTTAACATTAGCAGCAGATGATTTGGTAAGATGAGATCACAACTCTCTGTCCACTACATCATCTGTAGTTCTGATATAAGAAGAAACTTCATACCCACCATTAAATAATTTGCACTTCCTGTTTGCCAATGGCCACAGAACCATTTTAACAGCATCATGAACTTTACTAAATATGATAGATATTCCTACCAGAAGCATGCTTGCTTTTTGAAGCTGCAACTTACTTTGAAATGGATCTTCCAGTATGACAAAGAAACTATACATATCTTAAAATTAACAAATATATGGCTAACACAAAACAAAAAAGATGCTTTGCAATGGATGTGTCAGCTTCTGGACTTAAACTGGATTTAAAAACACTGTGGTGTAAATTAAAAGGCTAGTCCATAAATGTAGACCCAAGAACATCAAAGACATTTAGAAAAATTCTGCTCAAGAGAATGGTACACCATTTTTTGTGTTTTGCATCCCTGTTAAATAATTTTGGAAAATGCTATGTGCTATTAAGTACTAGACAAAAACAATGCAACAATTTTAATATCAATGCTTTAGAAAAAAGCATACTGTTTATCCACTTAAAATACTTGCTCTTTCTCCTTCTGGTTCCTCATAGAAAAGAGTGGTTTTTTTTCTGTTTTCACGTTAGCTGGATTATTGCACTGAGATAATAAAAAGACAGCTATGAATATTAAACATTACTGTAATGGTAGGAAGGTTTACTTTAATGGCCCATAAAAATGTTGCTTAAAAGTATTTGCAGATGTAAATGTTTATAGCTTGTCCGTAGTAAAAGATCAGATAGAATCAAATTACTTCTGGATTTGAGAAAATGGAGTGCTAACCTCTATATTGTTTACACAATTAATTAAGTGATGGTCTGGGAGTGGAGGTTATTTTACTAATCAAAGGTCCTATTTTAGCACACTCTTACACCAGTAGCGCAAAGCATAATCACTCATCTTCTTCTTCTTCTTCCAAATGCCCTAAAAAAAGACAGCCATCTTTCTTCTTGATGTTGTCTGCTAGGTTATGTCCAAGGTAATAAACAACCTTAATGAGCCCATACCTTTACAGTCACATTGACACAATTTTAACTTAACAATTAAAAAAAACGCCTTAGGAAGATGGGAGGAATCTGGTGTACCTGGAAAAAATTAATAGCACTATGAGGAAAGGTTATGTATCCTATAAAGGAAAAGGGCTGGGCCCCCTGGTTCTTGGAATTCTAAAGCACTACCAACCGACCACTGCTATGTCATAACACATCAATGACAGTTTTTGTGTTTGGGTAATAAAGCTCTTCCAACAAATAAGGTATAACATATTTGTCTGAACTTACAACAACTTTGTGACATAATATTCATCAAAAAACTTCTTGAGCTAAGCATATTTAAAAAGTTTCTTTTTCTTTTCTCTTAGAACTACATCCAGTATCTTGCCGTGAAAGAAAAAAATAACTTTATACTGAAGTGGAGAATTCAAGGAGATCATTGTACGACTCTTTTAGCCACACAAAATGTCCCAGTATTTTCTAAGTTCACACTATTAAATTTAAAATCCTGGCAGTAGTTCAATTGACTGGTTTTTAGTCATAAAAAATTCTAATTTAAGGCACTTTTCTCAATGCAAGGGGCTAGGTATTCCATTATTGTAACTTCTGGTTATCCATAACAATTGTAAATCTGTTTTCTCCAAATCAGCATATCTCAGCACCACTGGGAGCAAGGCTGGAACCAACACTGAATGGGGATGCCAGTCCAGGCACACACTTTACGTTCAATTTCACTGGGCCAGTTTTACCATTAAACATGACATAGACATCTATAGATGGGGAGGTCACTACCTACACAGTGTTAGAGAGTGAGACACACTTGGAGAATTCATAAACTCCACATTTACAGTGGGGCACCTGGAGATAAGGTGGTAGTTAGCCACTGCTCCACCATAATAGCATTTACGTTAGGCAGTGTGGTATAGTGGTTAAGGCTTTGGACTTCAAACTCTGAGGCTGTCAGTTTGAACCCAGCAACTGACATTGTGTGACCGTGAGCAAGTTATTTCACCTGCCTTTCACCTTCCATTTGGGGGGACAAGGGGAAAATGCAAACAATTGAATCTCAGATGTTGTAAGTCACCTTAGATGAAGGTGCCAGCCAAATGAATAAATGTACATGTATAACTATTCTTAATCGCTAAAAGTTAAAGACCTTGTATTTTGCCTTGGGAAACTATAAACACTGTATGATTAAAATAACATGTAGTGCTAATTTTGAAAATATGTACTTATAACTGACTTACGTATTTTTTATAAACAATTTCTGTTAAGTTATTTACAGGTTTTATATGAATAAAGGTTAAGATCTTGTGTTGGAGCACTGTATACTACAGTATTATGTCAGTTATCTTATCATTTGAGGCTGGCAGGGCCGGATTTATATGGCTATTCCACTTATGAGGCCCTTTCACCTTCCATTTTTAAGTTTGTAAATTACATGAGAGATAATAAAAATTTTGCTAACAATTTGAATGTAGGCCCCTCTTGATCTTGAGGCCCTAGGCTGAAGCCTAGTTAGCCTATAGGAAAATCCGGCCCTGGAGGCTAGGCAGACACACCTTGGTACATGTGCAAAAGTATGAATTTTAGTAAAGTAGGACCATTATTACATCTTCCTGTGTGTTAAAATGTAAGTGATGCTGCAAAAGATATGCATCCAAATCAGTATCTTTAGAAAGCCAGAAACCTTACAATAAAACACCTAATTCTATACCAGGTTGAAAACTAAAGAAAACATCTACTTAGTTGAAAGTACCTCAGAAGGCAGAAATCACTTCTAACATACTGCACATAGTAAGGTAATAAATCAGCATTATTTATTTTCCTTCAATTACTATATTTTTCACTCTTTGCTATATGAGGTACCCTAGGTTCTTGTCTATAAGCCGGACTCATGTATAAGCCGGAGACCAAAAATCATACGAATTTTTAAAATAAAATAGTATCATAGATAAGCCGGACTCATGGATAAGCCGAACGTACTATAACCTATAACTAATAGAAGGGAGGGAGGTCAGTGGTCTCACTCGCACCCATTTAATTTCTTTAAGGGGGGAGAGAGTGTGAGATATTGGCGTCTCTCTCACTCCCCGCATGGCGCGGTTGGAGCGGCCGGAGCGTGTTCTTTCTGCTCTGGGCGTCGCCGAGTCAACACGCGCGCGTAGCGGTCATTTAAATTGTGATTTTATATGTAAGCATATTTAAATATATATCGCGGATTTTTTGCTGGTTCGCGGATTTCTGTGGACATTGGGTCTTTTAATTTCTGGTACATGCTTCCTCAGTTGGTTTGCCCAGTTGATTTCATACAAGGGACGCTATTGGCAGATGGCTGAGAAGCTAGATTGCTTACTTTTCTCTCACTCTTGCGCTGACTATCTGTGATCCTGACGTATGGGGATTGAGCAGGGGGGCTGTTCGCACACCTAGACGATACGGACGCTCGTCTAAAAATGCTGAAAGATTATCTGCACGTTGCTATCTTTTGTAAAGCTGATTCCTGAAAAGACATGCTGCACAGTGCTTCACATACTTAAAAGCTCGAAGGGCACGTATTGATTTTTGACTGAAAAACAAACTCTGTCTCTGGCTCTCTCTCTCTCTCTCTCTCTCTCCCTCTCTCTTCCTGCTCCTGACAGAGGGGGTGTGAGCTGCCGCCTTCAACAGCTTTGTGCCGCGGTGCTTCGCATACCTAAAAGCCAAACAGCACCACTGATTTGTTTGCTAGAGATTGTTTTCTCTATCTATGTGACATTCTGTGCTCCTGACACACACACCTTTGAAGAGGAAGATATGTTTGCACTCTTTTAATCGTGAGACAGAACTGTCATCTCTGTCTTGTCATGGAGCACAGTTTAAACTTTTGAAAAAGAGACAAATGTTTGTTTGCAGTGTTTGAATAACGTTCCTGTCTCTCTACAACCTCCTGTGTTTCTGCGCAAATCTGTGACCCAAGCATGACAATATAAAAATAACCATATAAACATATGGTTTCTACTTCGCGGATTTTCTTATTTCGCGGGTGGCTCTGAAACGCAACCCCCGCGATGGAGGAGGGATTACTGTATAAGCCGGACTTATGTATAAGCCGATATTCTATTTTTTCATTTTCACAACTTTTTTCCTTAGATAAGCCGCGGCTTATAGACAAGAACTTAGGGTACAATATTTCCCATGATTTCCTGAAAAATAAATTAAAAGTAAATTGGTTACTTGATCTGCTGCTTCATTTACAAATTGCCTGGAATGTACACTAAGATATTAAATTTGTGGAATCACTGCCAGCTGGTCTCCTCTTATAGCGAAGCCACCTTTTGTCCGATGCTAAACCCTAATAACAAACACATGATCTAATACCATAAAATCTTAGTATCTACAGTTCAATTTTAAATTTTTACTAATTCAGTATATATGATGTCAAAGTACTATCTATTATTTTTATACAACATAGATTGAGAATTTAAAGGTTTTAGTTAATATTATCTAGGGCTGTGTTGCTGGTACTGTATCATTTAAGGCCTATTAGGATCTACTCATGCAGTCAGACCTGGGAGTAGTCTTTCCCAGAGATTTCCTGGTGACGGAGTGACTGACACAGCCTAATATGACACAGTTTAAAAAAACACAAAGTGAAAGCTAAGGGTTAGGTGCAATGGCAGTTGGGTAACAGTCAAAAGTGGGACAAATCCAGGAATACTAGACCGTTATGGATAGCGAATACAATGGAGGTTTCTTTGCAGGGTTGCTGAATTCACTCTCTTTGACAGGGTGAGGAGCTAAGCAATAAAGGTAAACCCTGAATTAGAACAACTGCTTCTCCAGATTGAAAGGTGCCAGTTGAGATGTTTTGAGCATGTAAGTTATGGTGGCCATATTGAGCATTTTTGTAAAAAGGTGCTGCTTTCTTTTCCATAGCTCAGCATGTTGCTACATAAACCCTCATAAGAAGAAGAAGAGTGAGAGTGAAGCATATCACTTATTTGCACAGAAGTTATTGCACATTAATTAAGTTTGGCTCCCTTTCAATGCTTATTAATTTCTTTTAAACTTGAAACAATCCATTGTCTTGTTTATTTAACCATTTTATTTTTGGTCTCATGTTAATTATATGTTGATCATTGGGCATCAAAATGACAAACATACAGTGAATGGACTAACAAAATAAATTTAATATAAAACAGAAGAGAGGGGGGCTTTTAGTTATTTTCTTTTTCTCAGTGTTTGTCAACCAGTGAACTGGGTCACGGGCTGCTGCTGATGGGTTGCCAGATGAGTTATAATGGAAATGGGTTGCAGTGGGTTGCCACTTCAATTATTATGCTCGAATCACCAAAGGGGGATCCGGGTGGGTTGTGAAAATGCTGACATGGGAAACGTGGGATGCAAAACACTCTTTTAACTAATTTAAGTATGTCAGGTAAGGTGTTAACAACAACAACAACAACAAAAAAATTCCTATAAAGTGGCTTCATTATTTGCTTTATATCTAATATGTCAGTAATATGACAAAATTTCTGACTAACAAATGTGTTTTACAAAATATGTTTCTATACTGGCCACCATCCCAAGGCAATTTCCTGCAGACAGCGTTCATGTTTACTAACTTTTTATCCTTTATTACTGAAACCCAATCAGGATAAGAGATTTTGACAGGATCACAAAGTGAGTTTCTGGTAGGCATTGAACTTACTACGTTGGGGTTTAAAGTCCACAAGGCTGCAAAGGCTCCTGTAATCCAGATGCCTGCATTTTTATTTTTTTAGTAATATGCTTGAAGATGCAGTAGTTTGGTATTGGTGCCAATGGGGAAAAAAGCAAATAATCCTTCACGGTCAAAATAAAATATTGTAGTTTCTATCACACCCTTAATGTGCTAATGAATAATTGAGGACACTCCATCTGGCCACTGCTAATTCCCTATTGCTGGGCATTCTGCTTTAAAAAAAAGCAGGAGGCCGTTTTGCTATGGACTATTCCGATTATTGTTAGCCTCGAGTGTAACCAATTGTATAGTATACCATATATTCAAAGAAAATAGGTTTTGATTAAAATAATTTTTATAAGCTCTAGAAGCCCAAATATAAGCACAGAAAGGCATAACTTTTTGGAGATTAAATTAAAAACACAAAATGAAAATGAGGTTCTACATTTTTGCATGAAGGAGTTTTTAAAAAATCACCATTAATAAAATTGTGAAAGTCACATTTGCAGAATTTATACTTTAAAAATGGAGACTGTAAGTAATTGTTTACTTACTTTTATGAAAGTATTCTAAGATTTATCACTTTATGGTTGGGATGTAGGAGGTAAACTAGAGTACCTGGAGGAAAAAGAACGTGCAAACTCCAAGAAGTAACTGATGGGATTTATAGGAGCCGACCACTGTTTCTTGAATAAAATACAGTAGAACCTTGGATTGCGAGCATAATTCGTTCCAGATTCATGCTTGTAATCCAAAGCACTCGTATATCAAAGCGAATTTACCCATAAGAAATAATGGAAACTCAGATGATCTTTCCACAACCCAAAACTATTCATATAAAAATGATTAATACAAAATATAAAGTAAAAGTACAAATCAACCTGCACTTTACCTTTGAAATGAATCGTGGCTGGTATGAGGGAGATGAGAGAGAGGAGAGGAGGAGGGTTATTGTGTGGACGACTTTCACTCTAACTAACGGAATACCTCTTATCTGTTGGCTCACTGGAATCTTCTTCTTTTTTTGTGACTTTAACAAGGAACCTATCCAATGACAGCTGCTTTTGCCTGAAAAGTCACTACACTTGGACACAAAAGAAAAAAATGCCTTACGCACTGTAAGGTTTCTAAACTCTTTTGGGATTCCACCCAACAGGACAACATGTGGAAGAACATCCTGAAGCAACCGCAGGCTCCCAGCACTGTAGCAGTTCGCCGTAAAAGCGAATTCGAAAAGGTCACGGACATGTTATAAGTGCCTGCTGTTGATGGGTGACACAAGGAACATTATAAATGCCAGGGCACAGTATTACTTGGCCACTAACCTGGCCATGACCATGCCTAACTGCTGTGTCTGTGTATAGGAGAGTGGCAGATCACGCTACAATAAATAACCGTGCTGTTCCTGTTTCAAGCTAAATAAAGCCGGTGTTGCTAAAGTACTGAGACTCAGCTTCATGTTTTGGGGTGCAAGACAGGGACTCGCACGTTACAGCACACACACGTGGTCACCATGCTATAGTAAACAGTATACGCTCGTACGGATGTTGACTATATGAGTGAGGCACGCCAACTGAGAACGAGAATGGGAGACGATTACCCACAATCCCGCAGCAAGAGCGAGAGAAGAACCATTAGCTCAGTTGTGATCATGTGATGCTCGGCAGACAAAGCGTATACGTACTACTCGTATTGTGAGACCTTGCTCGTTTATCAAGTTAAAATTTATTAAAAATTTTAGCTTGTCTTGCAAAACACTTGCAGACCAAGTTACTCGCAATCCAAGGTTTTACTGTAATTCATTTTAAATTATGCTAATGAGATAACTAAAGCAATTATTAAACAAAAAGGAGTTGATGATATACTATATGTAATATCAACACTGTAGTAAAATATCAAAAACTCATTTATCCTTCTTCTTACCATTTTTTGGTTAACATTGTTAAACTAAATAAAGCGATAAAGTTTCACATTTCTGTTCAAATGAAAGCTGACACTCATTTACTGCAGCAAATGATGTGATGAGAGATCTCCCAACAATTAATCAATAAGAGTTCATTGGTTAAGCAGCACTAAATTCAAACTGAAATTTGTAATGCAAGCAAACAGCTCCTGGAAATTATTAAAACCCAATGTCAAAGTAAAGGCTGGTCTGGATGTGAAAAAAGTCACTGTACAACAATCAAACATGGTCCATATATTATTTCATAGTTACTGTATATTCTGAAAAGAGAAATCTCACTGCCTATTCTCAATTACCCGCCCAAACCAGTTTTACTCTACAGGTATATTCTGCCATTGAGAAAACACTATTAGCAATTTAGAACTTGGCATCTATGATTCTGTTCACTACCTTTGAATGTTAGGTTGCCTTTGTTGAACCTTGTCTGAAACAAGAACTTTTCAAAACCTTAAAGGAGCCATGGAGTCAGTGACCTTTTTCAGTACAACCTTACAGCACTATTTCTGGTACAATCACTGACCTCCTATTACAGGAATGGGGTTGAAAGCTCGATTTCAGTGAAAGTCTAATTTATCTCATCTAGTTCCTCAATAATGCCAAAGCCACTACCACCAAAGACCCAAAATGTCAGGTTTCACCTGTGAGCTCCACTCACTGGTGTGAGGCTTTAAAAACACCTCCGTGAGACCAACAGTCTGATGACCTTAGAAGGGGAAAGAGACAGACTTTGCAAGAAAGGAAAAGAAAAGCCTAGGAGCCCTTTCATGTTGCAGCATCCTGGACAATAAACAGGGACCCAGGTGAATGCCCACCTGTTCATGCTGTCTGACCTCTGCTTAGCATGCACCTGACAGAAATAATTTACACCATGGTATGACAAGCAGACATCTTTTTTGTTAAACCTTCCACAGGCAGAATATTTAAGTGGAAGGCATCATACCAGATTATAATGTCTATATTTTTTGCAAGACTTGATGTAAGTGTAAACCTTGGACAATATACAAAAACAGCAGTATCGCAAATCAATGCAGGCAAACACACAATGAGCTGTCGGATCATAAGTAATCACAGTGTCAAAAATAAACCTATATGCAATTTCCTTTCACACATTTGAAGCAGAAACATTTAAAAATGTACCAGAAAAGAAGAATACATACAAAAAGGGGAAACAAGCACACTTCCCTTTTTCTAAAAGTCTGGCATTGTTTTCATTAAGGGTACACGCCCACTCTTAAAATTACAGAAGGTGTTGGCCCTTTGTTTGCAACTGAACTGTGGCCGTGAAAACCTAAGAATGACAGAAGGTAATCATAAAAAAAACAAAATAACAGAGTACTTAGTATCTAGCATTTTTATTGTGTGATACTGATTACCTTTAACTGAAAGAAGGAAAAACAAATCGGCTGACTTGTATATTAAAAATCAAGGAAATGAGCAAACGTGAGACCAAATTGTGGAAATCTATTTGTGTGTACCCAAGGAAGAAGTTAATTATATGTTGTAAATGTGTAAGAAATCTGTCTGGACAGATGTCTGTAGAGCCTTACTTGAAGTAGTGTATGTGTTTTAAAAACTCACTTTGTGTTGGGTGTAGGAGACAAAAAAGCTAAAAATCTAACACTAGGAACAAGCCACGCCATCAAAGTCCAAAACAACAATGGTTTTAATAACACATTCTGTGTGTAACGTGCTTCTCCCATGCTCAAGGCTGTAAATCATTTATAGGAAAACAATAAAAAGAACATGCCCTTTAAAACTGACCATACAGTAAGCAACATTAGAAATATTTAAACTGAATAATTTGCCAAATAAATTAAAGTTGGGTTGTGAGTTAAAGTATGAAGATAATACTCTTTAATAAAACAAAACTAATTTCTTGAAAACAGCTAGTAATAAAAACACACATATTTTAACACAAAAAATAAAATAAAAGGAAGTTTAATCCAAGCATAATGAGAAAGACAGAAAAGTCAGTTCAACTCAATTTATTGTCATCAAACCTTATAGTTATTTTAAACAGAGCTAAATGTGCAAGCAGACCTTCAAAGCAGACATTATGAAAACAAACACCACCAGACATACCTTGTCATACTTTGCAACTATTTCTGAGCGCTCCTGGGCAAGTTTAATTGCAGCATCCTGGTCTGTGTCAGAATCTGTTGGGATTCCAGAAATGGGATAGATTAGTTTCACCATCCTGACTTAAAGCATTCTTACAGTTTCAACAGTTTCATTCCAATAAAAATGTGTAATACTAGTTCTCACTGACAAGGTAAGAGACTTCCTCTTTCATGCCATCACAATGACTCATGTGACTACTCCCAACTTCTTGCTTTGTGCTAACACAAGCAGATTCCCAGGGATTTAAATAAAACAAATGCTCCATTAGTGTATTACTGAATTTACAACAAGTAGGACATCCAGAAATTAAAATGACTAAGTCCAGCCAATGATATGTTTGTGCCTTTATGTAGCAATCATCAAAATGCTAACAGAAGACATGCAAACTAATCACAACCAGCTTGAAAAATCCAGCACGGTCGTCACACTATTGTTTATTAAACTTATGAATAACCCATGGATAATCCCTCATATTACCAGGACATTTCACTTTGTATCACATCAATATGTATTAATAAATTATGTTTTTGAACAAACACATACATTGTCTGTTATGCCAAAATAAGCACTCTTGAAATATTACATATTGAATATGTTTTCATTCATTTAAAGAACATTTCATATAGATAAATTTCAGGAAGAAAAAGAAGTACATGGACATTCAAAAAGCTGCTCAATCTCTTGCGGTTATGTATCCCACAATATATATGAAGACTGGGGTCTTCTCTGGATAATCTGGTTTTCTTCCTGCATCCCACAGACCCAGGTATTATGTTATCTTCCAACTCTAAAGTGACCCCGCATGTATGAGTGGGCCCTATCAAGGACTGGTGCCCTGCATATGATTGGCTCTTGCTATGAACCTAGTGCTGCTGGGTTAGAAAATAAATGGATACACACTGTAATTACTGATTGGTGGTATAGTAATATGAAATATACTAGTTCTAGGTCAGGGTTGAATTTAGCTTGAGATGTGCTCTGTTAGGATTCTGCATGTTTTCCCTGCTTTTTGCACAGGAGTCACACGGGTTTACAACTGCCTCATGCAAAACACCCAGAAACAGATTGGTAACTGAGTGAGGTCCTGCCATGCATCAACTAGTGCTGTTGCAAGCTATGGCACATGCAAAGCTTAAAATGTGCCATTAACAGTCAGATGGATAAGTGATTATCAAGCAAAAGCTTATCTCTGCAACAACAGCCTTTAAAATTGAAAAAAAAAAATTACTTGAATTTCCTCTTTTATTTTACAATTGGAACACAGACAGACTGAGGGACTTGCTTAGAGTTACAGAGTGAGTTAGAGGTGAGGATTGAAATAGCAGCCTTGTTGTTTCAAAGGTAATGCCTTAACCATTAAGTCACAATATTTAATATGAGCGAAGATATATTAGTAACCTAATCGATTAGATTATAAATGGACCATAAAAATTAAATAAACATCAAAATAAAAATATTAAGTTTCCCCATGCAATAGGTAGACACCCCAATGAGAGATGGATCCTACCTTGCACTCAAAGCTGTTGAGAAAGGCCCTAGACTCTTGCCATCCTGGATTGGACAGGTATGTGAATCTTGGGTGTAATGTTATAAATTTTAATTATAAATTTTAATTTCATCATTTCTCTTATAATCAGCTAACAAAAAATGAGTTCATAACAACTAGTGTTATTACTGAATCAATGCTGTTGACATTGAGGTGGTGCAGTGGATAGCACTGCTGCAGGGATCTATCTGTGTGGAGCTTGTGTGTTCTCAGAATATTCACAGTGGTGTTC
Source organism: Erpetoichthys calabaricus (assembly GCF_900747795.2). Classification (NCBI taxonomy): domain Eukaryota; kingdom Metazoa; phylum Chordata; class Cladistia; order Polypteriformes; family Polypteridae; genus Erpetoichthys; species Erpetoichthys calabaricus. The sequence continues at coordinate 247,444,188 of NC_041394.2, forward strand.
TCCTATATCCTAAAGTTATAAATTTTAGGTTATTTGGGGAGTGAGTCAGTTCATACAAGCAAGAAAATGGGCTATATGCACACTGCATTGCTGACGTACTTTCAATGAAATCTCAGTCAGCTTAGTAACTGTTGTCCATACTGCTGTTGTGATTTTTGTTTAGTAGAGAGAATGTCCGCAAAAAAAGTTTATGTTTCAGTGTACAGATAGCTCTACAGCTGAAAATTATTATTTACCTTTATGTGGAGCTTCCATTAAGTACAACAAAGTATTTAGTTTTCATACACTTCCCTCTGATGTGAAAACCTGATCAAAGTGGATTATCCAGAGAGAGAACTTTATGGTTAGTCCCCATACCCGAGCTTGTAGCTGGCAATTTAAGAAAAAAGAGGATTTTCACGAACCAGGGTCTGAGACAGGGTAGTGACTGATGAATGGAGGAGCAGATCCTGCATTGTTTGAGTGGAACAATTTCTCAATTCCACTTTCAAGACCTGGTATCTGGGAGAGGAGAAAGCAACCAACGGAGGGTGATAAAATTCTTGAGGACCACAACTACGCTTCAGCTCTGGATCCAACAGTTGTCGACCCAGCACTTGATGAAAACATGTCTCTCAGAGAGGAGATCCACTAGTTGAGGAAACAAATTGAGACCCTTACAATGAAGCAGCTGATTTTGGCATTCACCATTTTGCTGGCTCAGTTAGAGTCATTAGCTATTTTGTAAGATGTCCAGAAGACTCATGTTATTATGTAGTGCAACATCTGCACCAAGCACCACAATGGATGGATTCCTTGCTCTTTACATGGGTCTTTGAGGTGGCCTGCTTTCCTTAAAATGAGTTGCCGTTTTTACATGCACTCCTGCTATTGATGATGTAATGCCAGTTCAAAATTTTAGGGAATCATTCATGGCTGATATAACTTGTCCAGCGTCATTGCAGTATTAAGCTTACATACATATTCATCTGTCCTTGAATAAAGTTTAATGACTAATTTTTGAAATTCTGTTTATCTAAAGAAATCTAATGTAATCACATATTTGTCCCATGTAAGGTCATAGAAGACACAAGTTTTTAATATGTCCAGATCTTATCTTCGTAATTATGGATGTAGCTCAAAACATATAGTTTGAAGCCTCTCTCCTTTTTTAACTCCTGATGTTTGGCACAATGTTTGAATAATGTGACCTACATCATTTACCGTAAGTCTGGGCACGTCTTGATGCAATCAGGTGAAAAACACCAAAGCTAATCCATTTTGATATTCATGCCAGAAATGCAGCAGCTGGCTAAAGCGGAATCTGGAAGAGAGTGTGCATTCTGTAGAGCCTATTGATAATAATAACAAATTTGGGGAAATGTGACTTCCAGTATCCAATATTGAATTGCTCTATGCTGCCCTATACTCTCTACCATCCACAATGTACAGTAACTAGCTCAAAGCAATAAGCAGCATGCCACGTTTGCCTCAAAATAAATACATCCATCGAGCCAAGTGACATCCTAAGAAGCACTAAAATATGCACACCATATCTTTCACGTGTGCCCTATTAAGAAGTTTGATTTCTTTCCAGACAGACATGATACTGGAAATGGGGTTAACTTGTCAAATATCTAGCACTGCTGTGTTGTAAGGAACACAACTGTTTAATGCCACTTAGAAGACAGTTAAAATAAACACTGCACTGCTTGTCAAGTCCACAAAAATTTGTTATGCAACTGCAACATAAATCAAACAAAGACAGTTATACTTTGGCTAATTAAAATGAATTACATGTACAGCTATAACTCTGTGTTGGAAAAGTGAGTTTGTAAAGTTATTGAATGAATAAAAGACTGTACAATGCAGTCTGGTACAGATATAAGCTCTTGGATGAAAGAGTGAATGCTTAAAAAAAAATAGGATATATTTTTAATTACCCTGTATTATAAGGTCTTTAATTGCTTGTAAAAATGCAAATGGGACACCTTGATCACAAAAATGTTTTTTTTTGGCTTTACGTGCAACTGCAGTGTGTTAAATTTATTGACATCCACTAAATCAATTCCCCAGTAACAATTATAGTGCACTCACATTAAATAACAGTCAATCTACCCATCAAGCAGCTGTAATATCTCCAGCAAGTTTAACTCAGGTGAACTACAGTACTGTAATAAAAAAAAGCACATGCATATGGTGGAACGTACAACTTACAGAGAAACAAACTGACTTTAAAGAGATGGCACTGATCAAATGCACTCCATGAATGGAAAGTAGGCCATCACTTAGTTGAACATAGACCCAATTAGGAACTGCATACGTTTCATTTAACATTGGGGGTTCTAGAAAACAGAAGGTTGCTGCAAACTAAAACAGTGGCTACCATAAGGTCTCCTATGGTGATTTGAAAACTGGATATGGCAACAGACAGAGCATTTCACATTTTGAGGACAACAGCAGTTGAACGATTTCCATTAAAATCACACTCTAATTCTGGAAAAATAATTTACTTCCTGATATAATGTGCATTACAATCCTGTTGGACATAATGAAAAAAGTCCCCAAAACAGGTATTTCAAAGGATGGTCATTAGACTGAGAAGTCTGGTAAATTAAAAAATAAAGCGAGGCTGTAGCCAGCAGTCTTTGTCTTAATTACTTAACAAATAGATTTAATGGTTTATAAACAGACTACAAAAATCAATTCTTTCATTCTGTAATTTAACTTCAGTGACAGAGTCAAATATTATAATAAGGCACATTATCCTGCAGTTAAATGTATAATAGCAAACATTACAGCACATTTTTATTTCAGCACTGTTTTCTTGTCATCATGAATGAATGATGACTACTGCTAGTGTATGGGCAGTTTAATAATTTTAAATCAGGAAGAAGAGATTTAGGTTCCTTTTCTTCTTTAATCTCTTTGAAGTCACTAATGCTTAGTTATATTGGGAATGGGTTTGATGAGGCTATTTCAATTAATCAATCTTTATTTTGTTAAGTGCCTTTTCAGAGAGCACACGCTCGCAAGGTACTTTATAAGGAATGCGATTTGAGGAGTAATATTTAAGTAACAATATAAAACACAAGATCATTTATAAACAAGCTTTAAACAGCAAGGAAAACTAAAAAGTAAGAAAATGTGTACATGGTATAACATAGAGGTGCATTTGTGGACTTGGTTAGTTTGTTTGTAAGTTGGAGCATTTTTCTTTCTTAAATCTAGTCACTTCATCAAAGTGTTAACACAGCTTTGTTTATTACGGTACTTTTGTAACAGTTAAATTTAGAAATAAAATAGTAAAAGAATGTAATTACAAGCACTAATAGTGTACATAAAATATGTTTGTTTTTTAAAACCACTTTAGCATATCATATGGTTTAATTTCCTTTCAAAGACAGCAGAGTCCAACTTAAGTGATTAAAAGATCAATGGGCTATTGTTAGTAGTTAGATGTGGAGGGTCTGTGGCTAATTCGTACTTAATATTTTTTTATACATAAAATGTTTCAAAGAAGTGCATGATGGAGTTTTAAAATTTGTGCTTAAGTCCCAAATTAAAATTGTTGGTTACATCCAAAGATGATACATAGTGGGTCATTATGGCACTTTGCTAATAAATCACAGTATAGTGTTAGAAAAATATTGAATCATTATACTCTTTAGATAATGCAGGAGTGAGGCTGCTTTTAGTGTAAAGTAAATACTATATATTTGTTTAGTCAATGCAGCATAAAGTGTCACCGATCCAATTTTCATACATTTCTACATAAGTTAAGTTGTTTACTTGTTCTAATTTTATGGACATGAATATTATATCACTTACTTGCTTTAATTTCAAGGAGCAGGAGAGTGAGTTGCGGTGAATGAGGTTCAGGTTCAGGAAATGCGCAAAAAAAAAAATAATTGCATTATTTTGCAGTCAGTCCAACATCATGTAAGCTCACGAACTGGTAATCTAGTAACAGCTAATGAGGAAGGTTTTATCATGCACAGTAGTAGTCAACTCAAAACAATTGAACATATATGACATTCATATACATTTAGTCCTGCATGTGTGGAAATGTTAATTTAATCTGCCCAGTTTAGGGTGACTGGGAGCCAGAGATTTTTCCAGCAGCACTGGGTGTAAGACAATAAGCAAATGTTGTGCATGGTGCTTCATTCAAACAGCCCAGCAGAAAAGTGAGAGCTGTGAGCAATCTGGTAACATAAACATATTAATAAATTGTCTGTTTAGTTTTAATCCATTTATTTGCTAAAGATATTTTAAAACAGTGCGATCTAGTGACGCAGTGGTCAGTGTTCATCCCGGGTTTGGACTGGGGATTGAAAATATGGGATAGATGTTATCTACTTCACGAAGAACTAAATGTATTTTCTTAATACAGCAGTATCACTGACACATTTTAAGTATTTAGTTTTAAAACAGATAATAATACTCAATTCAACATACGCAATAACACAATTCAATGAAGAAATACAAGGGCACATGCTGTAACCACAAGGGGGTGCCAGTATGCCCAAATCCCAAGACATAGTAACCTCCAACACATTTTTACAATAAAATAAAGCATATTTATTCCACAAAAGCACCTCTTCACAATCTTCACTCCAGACTCAGCCACAATAACAGGACAAATAAACAATAATAAACAATTTTTCCTCCTCTCTACCTCCGATAAGTGTTGCCTGCTGCCTCTCAACTCGGACCCAGGAATGCTTTCACTGGGACACCATCGCTCTCTACCGGTATCCAGGGATCCCAACACAGCTACATCTCCAAACTCCCAAGTCCCAAGCACCGTGTAGGTGGTTTGCCATATGAGGAATACTGCCACCTGTTGTATGGGGGATGGAACAACACCTGATCCTCAGCTTCTGTTAGTCCTTCCATTATATCACACTGGCCAGGTACAAAGTTATTCCTCTGTCCTGCTGGCCAGTTTGTTTGATGTTCTGGTCTGGCCTCCCATCCAGGTAATAAATCCTCCTTCTTCCCGGACAGGAGGCCCATTCTCCTCCTACAATGCAAAAGCCATGAGCTCTGCACTATCACTTTGCATATTTGTTAAAACATCTGTACTAGACTTTGTCCTGATTAAAACTAATACCTAGAATATATGTTAAATTCTTGTCACTTGATTAAAAGCTAAATATCTTAATCTGTCCCTCAATAGCTATCAACAGAAGAACGATACGCACATGTGCACAACACCACCTGCATTTTCTTTTCCTTTTTCTAGTTTCAATGAGCTGCTTCATTCAGGAAAAGACATCGACTTCCTGCAAAAATGCTTCCAAAACACTTTTGTTTTCTTTTACAAGCATTTTATGAGCGTTACCATTTATTTCATTAGATAAAGCATTCGGCCTAAACCCTCAAAACTGCTGCTTGAGGAGACAAGAGCTTTCTAAACCTCTCACTGCTAAAACGCTTATGTGTGAATACTGTCACTGAAAACAATAGCAAATAACTTTTCAGGTGGTTTAGGAGTGTTCTGCTCTAACATTAAATTGCTAGAAAAATGCTTAGGTGTGAATGCACCCTAAAATTACTGATAAATTAATCCAATAAAACTACCCCCGGGACTCCTCTACCACATAGCTACAGGGAATGGCTTTGTAAAAAGGAACAGAGACAATGTGATGATTTCTAACACACAGTATCTGAAAAACTTCAATTAACATTCTAATTGCAAAGGTTTTCTCATGAAAAACAGTTTCAAATACATGTGAATTTGTTTTCTGCACTTGCCAGGCCACAGAGTCCTTGCAATTTCATTATTTAAATAACAGCAAGGAGCCCAATCTCAGGAGGAAAAAAAAAATTTGGGTAGTTGAACAGAAGACATGTCAAAGTTCAGAAATACATGGAAGCCAAAAAAAAAAAAAGAGTTCCAACAAACCTTTTGGCAAATTGTATGATGCTAAGTTGTATGATTTATGGTAATTATTTTTGTCTGATTCATTATACAACATGGTAGACAAAAACACAGCGAGTCTGTAAGAATACAAAAATATTTTATAAGGTTTTATGTTTACATAGCACACTGGACAAATGTGGCATAAAGGTAGGTGCCTGATTGAATATTCACCTCCTTATCAAACACTATTGATCCTAACATGTTTTACTGGTAAAAATTCTAAAGTTCACTCTTTTCTACGCCATTCTTCCATCAAAAAATGAGCCGTTGGCTGCATTTGAACCAAGAAAATATCCTTTCACTAATTGGGTACTTATTTCCTGAGTTCACTCTTGCTTACTTTGCTAGATCTGCCTTTGTTGCAATATATACAGGAAACAAGAAAATAGTGTTTTTCCTTAATTGGCATTAAGCATTTAAATCACTCTGAAAACAGCTGATATCATCAGTAAATCATCAGTAACTGCATACACTGACCTGAACAGCTCTTACTCTCCTCAGACTGCTTATCAGCATACTGGGTAAATCTTGCATTCTGTTTTTGGTGAGTAAAGTGAGCCTAACTCTGCAAAGAGCTTTGTGTTTGCTAACAGACACGGCCACTTAAAGTTCCCAGACTCTCCACTATGTCACTGTGCCACTAAAGCAGGAAGAATGGAGTTTAATACATATAAAACCTCTGTTCCTATTCTAAAATTTCATCTCATCTGCAACCTTGCAGCTGTTCGGACAATAGAACTACACTTCCCATCGGGCAAGGCAGCCTGGTCAGCATGTTTTTCACAAAATTGGAGTGGGAAAACTGCAGGTAGTTTTTTTCTAAACTACTTTGTTTAACAATCTCATTGCCATGGTGGATTAACAGTATGTTTTTATGTCTCATGTTGGGTTGTCTTTAGCAATATTACATTTCCAAAGAAACATTGTTCCCCTGTTTCCCTGTTAGGGTTCCAGATATAACCCTTTTCTGATTAATACTGTACCACATAAAAACGGTGCATGACACTGCTAATCCCTTAAGCAGCAATAGCTATTTCTTTCCACTCTCCAAAAAGCCTACATACAGTGGTGTGAAAAACTATTTGCCCCCTTCCTGATTTCTTATTCTTTTGCATGTTTGTCACACAAAATGTTTCTGATCATCAAACACATTTAACCATTAGTCAAATATAACACAAGTAAACACAAAATGCAGTTTTTAAATGATGGTGTTTATTATTTAGGGAGAAAAAAAATCCAAACCTACATGGCCCTGTGTGAAAAAGTAATTGCCCCCTTGTTAAAAAATAACCTAACTGTGGTGTATCACACCTGAGTTCAATTTCCGTAGCCACCCCCAGGCCTGATTACTGCCACACCTGTTTCAATCAAGAAATCACTTAAATAGGAGCTGCCTGACACAGAGAAGTAGACCAAAAGCACCTCAAAAGCTAGACATCATGCCAAGATCCAAAGAAATTCAGGAACAAATGAGAACAGAAGTAATTGAGATCTATCAGTCTGGTAAAGGTTATAAAGCCATTTCAAAAGCTTTGGGACTCCAGTGAACCACAGTGAGAGCCATTATCCACAAATGGCAAAAACATGGAACAGTGGTGAACCTTCCCAGGAGTGGCCGGCCGACCAAAATTACCCCAAGAGCGCAGAGACAACTCATCCGAGAGGTCACAAAAGACCCCAGGACAACGTCTAAAGAATTGCAGGCCTCACTTGCCTCAATTAAGGTCAGTGTTCACGACTCCACCATAAGAAAGAGACTGGGCAAAAACGGCCTGCATGGCAGATTTCCAAGATGCAAACCACTGTTAAGCAAAAAGAACATTAGGGCTCGTCTCAATTTTGCTAAGAAACATCTCAATGATTGCCAAGACTTTTGGGAAAATATCTTGTGGACTGATGAGTCAAAAGTTGAACTTTTTGGAAGGCAAATGTCCCGTTACATCTGGCGTAAAAGGAACACAGCATTTCAGAAAAAGAACATCATACCAACAGTAAAATATGGTGGTGGTAGTGTGATGGTCTGGGGTTGTTTTGCTGCTTCAGGACCTGGAAGGCTTGCTGTGATAGATGGAACCATGAATTCTACTGTCTACCAAAAAATCCTGAAGGAGAATGTCCGGCCATCTGTTCGTCAACTCAAGCTGAAGCGATCTTGGGTGCTGCAACAGGACAATGACCCAAAACACACCAGCAAATCCACCTCTGAATGGCTGAAGAAAAACAAAATGAAGACTTTGGAGTGGCCTAGTCAAAGTCCTGACCTGAATCCAATTGAGATGCTATGGCATGACCTTAAAAAGGCGGTTCATGCTAGAAAACCCTCAAATAAAGCTGAATTACAACAATTTTGCAAAGATGAGTGGGCCAAAATTCCTCCAGAGCGCTGTAAAAGACTCATTGCAAGTTATCGCAAAAACGCTTGATTGCAGTTATTGCTGCTACGGGTGGCCCAACCAGTTATTAGGTTCAGGGGGCAATTACTTTTTCACACAGGGCCATGTAGGTTTGGATTTTTTTTTTCTCCCTAAATAATAAAAACCACCATTTACAAACTGCATTTTGTGTTTACTTGTGTTATATTTGACTAATGGTTAAATGTGTTTGATGATCAGAAACATTTTGTGTGACAAACATGCAAAAGAATAAGAAATCAGGAAGGGGGCAAATAGTTTTTCACACCACTGTAAATGCCACAAACTTTTTTTTAGTGAGTTTAGTAACTGCAAAATCCTATATGAAAAGAATTTAGGTGTTAATTTTGCAAAACTGTATATGAAGTGAAACATGGCTCTTCCATGCAATACTTCCTATTATATATTGTTGCACCACATCACTGCACTGCCTGTCGGCACAAAGAGTTCTCATTCTGTTACATCACTCTTTTAGGTAGCTCGTTGTGGCAGCACATATTGTAATCCTAGTTCGTCACTTGTGCCCTGTGTTTGTTGGGATAGGCTCCAAATTGCCTGCAACTCTACATTGGATAAACGGTTTCCAGAAAGGGATGGATGGATGCATCTTTGGCAGGCTTACCATTTTTATAGGCTCCTTGCAGCTGACTATGAAGCTGTTCATTTACATGACAGGATGGCAGTTCATTCTGTTGGTGACTCATGCCGAGGCTGATGCAACTTTTTAGTGCTTTTACAATGTTGTGTTATATTATTTCACATAACCGATGGAGTGAGATTCAGGTGCTGGACAATGAATGTTCTGGTGTGGTGGTGCTTGCTGTTCTAAAAACAGGAATGCTATTATATTGTGTACAGGAGATAATAAATCTGAAATGAACTGATGACACTTGTAGCAAGCGGCTGGGGGTGGTACCCAGCCGGGACACCCAGAAGGACCAGAGGAGGGATTACGCCTCCTCCAGACCACGAGGGGGCGACCACGGGAACAGAGCTTAGAAGCTCAACCCTATAGGGGCCCGTGGTCACCGCCAGGGGGCGCCCAGATGCCTGAGGAGCCCTGGCCCTCAGCACTTCTGCCACACCCGGAAGTGCTTGGGGGAAGAAGACTAGGGACACCCAGAGTGCTTCCGGGTGCACAGCCGGCACTTCCGCCACACCACGGAGTGCTGGCAGTCGCTCAATGGGAGACACCTGGAGCACGTCCAGGTGGGTTTAAAAGGGGCTGCCTCCCTCCATTCGATGGCTGGAGTCTGGTGGAAGAGGACGTAGCTCAGGGGATAGGAGTGGAAGCGGACCAAAAGAGAGAAAGAGGCATTGGAAAGGCCTGGACTAAAGGGTGATTGGTGCTGGGGCACTGGGTTGTGTGCTGTTTATTTGTGATAAAATGTATAATAAACATGTGCTGGTTTTGGAAGCATCGGTGTCCGCCTGTCTGTGTCCGGACTGTTCCCCATACACTGTATCTTTTATACATTCTTTCAAAAGCCAGTGCCATTATACACTAGTACATTGAACATTGCAAGTCCACAATACCAATCAACTTTTATCATTAGGCACTTTTGTGATGTATGTAATTTGCATGCATGATGATAAAAGTACTGAGGAAATGGAGGAAAAAGGCAAAATATGCACTATAACCAAGCCGCAATAAAACAGAATAAAGTTTGATGATTTTCTATATCACATGTGGAGTCAATTTTATTCAGAAATTTGTGGAAAGACAATAACTGAGGGTGTTTGTGTGAGTAGAAGTAATGTTTAACTTTTACAGTTTCTTGTTGGTAGACATTTATTCAAATCCATTTTATGATTAGACAGATCTAATTTTAGAGTTTGTTATCAATTTGGCATTGTGATTCATAACAACTTGAAATGAATCGCCTTTGATTTATCTTACATTTGAATACATCATCTTACTCTGAATAACATTACCGAGTACTGCTACTTGTGCTGTCCTGCAGCAATCTCTGCGAGATACTAAAAACCCCTCTACCTTGCCCACCAATTGACTTAACATTACAGTGTTTTGGGATGGGGAAGGAAAACCACCTATCTCATTGAAAACACAGTAGTGAACAAATACTCAAAATACTGAAATACAATATTAATCAAAAGAATACTCTAAGACTCTTAGTATACAAATAACAGATTTTTTGCAGCTATTGTGAATCTTTCCTATTTGGAAAATAATTACTACATAAGAAACTATCCAGGAGCGATGCCCTAGAAATAACTGACACTTGGGTCATAAAGCCTCTATTAGTACATGGTGACTTGAGTGTGTATCCTGCAGTGTTAAGTGTAAAAAAAGTAACAGCTACTATTACAGTCACTACCAACAGGAAATACTGTATACGACAAAGAAACTTGGACTGGATGATACACTGAATCCCAATAAATATCATAATAGTGAAACATGCGGACATCTGGGGCCTCATGTATAAACTGTGCGTATGCACAAAAATGTTGCGTAAGCCCATTTCTATGCTCAAACTGCGATGTATAAAACCTAAACTTGGCGTAAAGCTAAGCACATTTTCACGGTAGCTAAATGCTTGGCGTACGCAAGTTCTCCCCTCGGTTTTGCAAACTGGCTACTATTCCAGTGTGGTTTCTCTTTCTTTTTTAGATCCACATCCCTGATGCGGCTTTATAAATACACTGAAATTAACCGCATATTGTTTATTAGTTTAATGCATCTGATTGTAATTAACCTGTAACAATATAATGGTCCACAGAATGGTCAAACTATTCTAAATACCATAGCTGCTTTAGCGTTGTAACTGTCATTGCACCTTCTTCTTCTTCTGTCAGCTGCTCCCGTTAGGGGTTGCCACAGCGGATCATCTTTTTCCATATTACTCTCACTGCACCACTCGGAGTATTTATATCACAGTATATGAGTGGGGAATCACAGCTCTGCAGCAGATGATTGGAAAGAGATTATCGGTATACAGCATCAAGCACACGCTGCCTCAGCCATGCTGTCTATTGAACTGCTCTCATAAGCCAAATGCTTCACAGCCTTTCCTCGCGGTTTCCTCAGAAACAGTTTCATCCCAAGAACTATAAACACACTCAATCAGTCCATCAAGTGCTCCTTGTAGAATGCTTTGTACTTATAAGTACAATTACCTCACTGTAAACTTGTGATACAGTTATAATATTGCACAACCTGAGCCACTTTATAAAGCGTGTATTTACATATGATGATGATATCATTTTTAAGATGAAATGCAGGAAAATATGTTTATTATATTATACAAATAAAACTTTAACTTCATTTAAATAATCCACAGTACTGTGCAAAAGTTTTAGGCAGGTGTGAAAAAATGCTATAAACAAAGAATGCTTTCAAAAATGGAAGTGTTAATCATTTATTTTCATCAATCAACAAAATGCAGTCAATGAACAAAAAAGAAATCTAAATCAAATCAATATTTGGTGTGACCACCCTTTGCCTTCAAAACAGCATCAATTCTTCTAGGTACACTTGCACACAGTTTTTGAAGGAACTCGGCTGGTAGGTTGTTCCAAACATCTTGGAGAACTAACCACAGATCTTCTGTGGATGTAGGCTTCCTCACATCCTTCTGTCTCTTCATGTAATCCCAGACACACTCGATGATGTTGAGATCAGGGCTCTGTGGGGGCCATACCACTTCCAGGACTTCTTGTTGTTCTTTACGCTGAAGATAGTTCTTAATGACTTTGGCTGTATGTTTGGGGTCGTTGTCCTGCTGCAGAATAAATTTGGGGCCAATCATATGCCTCCCTGATGGTATTGCATGATGGATAAGTATCTGCCTGTATTTCTCAGCATTGAGAACACCATTAATCCTGACCAAATCTCCAACTCCATTTGCAGAAATGCAGCCCCAAACGTTCAAGGAACCTCCACCATGCTTCACTGTTGCCTGCAGACACTCATTATTGTACCGCTCTCCAGCCCTTCGATGAACAAACTGCCTTCTGCTATAGCCAAATACCAAATTTTGACTCATCAGTCCACAGCACCTGCTGCCATTTTTCTGTACCCCAGTTCCTATGTTTTCGTGCATACTTGAGTCGTTTGGCCTTGTTTCCATGTCGGAGGTATGGCTTTTTGGCTGCAACTCTTCCATGAAGACCACTTCTGGCCAGATTTCTCCGGACAGTAGATGGGTGTACCTGGGTACCTGGGTCCCACTGGTTTCTGCCAGTTGTGAGCTGATGTTGTAGATCTTCCAATTTCGAAGGGTAATAAGCTTGATTTGTCTTTCATCTGCTGCACTAAGTTTCCTTGGCCGACCACTGCGTCTACGATCCTCAGCGTTGCCCATTTCTTTGTGCTTCTTCAAAAGAGCTTGAACAGCACATCTTGAAACCCCAGTCTGCTTTGAAATCTTTGTCTGGGAGAGACCTTGCTGATGCAGTATAACTACCTTGTGTCTAGTTGCTGTGTTCAATCTTGCCATGACATGAAACTGTCTTCCACAACCTCACCTTGGTAGCAGAGTTTGGCTGTTCCTCACCCAGTTTTAAGCCTCCTACACAGCTGTTTCTGTTTCAGTTAATGACTGTGTTTCAACCTAACGTGTGACATTGATGATCATTAGCACCTGTTTGGTATAATTGGTTGATCGTACACCTGACTATAATCCTACACAAATCCCTGACTTTGTGCAAGTGTACCTATAAGAATTGATGCTGGTTTGAAGGCAAAAGGTAGTAACACCAAATATTAATTTGATATAGATTTTTCTTTTGTTCGCTCACTTTGCATTTTGTAAATTGATAACAATAAACAATCATTATTTATATTTCTGAAAGCATTCTTTGTTTACAGCATTTTTTCCACACCTGCCTAAAACTTTTGCACAGTACTGTATATTGTTAATAAACATGTGAGGACATGGTGCCGCAGCGCTAGCGAGGAGCTGGTGCTCTGTTCACGGATTATTCCTGCCTCGCGCTGTATTCTTGCTGGGGCTGGCACGACACTGGAAGGATAGATGGCTAGAATAATTAAACATGTACTACGATGATATTTCAATGTTCCTTAAAAGTTTTGAAGAATCGGCATTCTAAGCTTACAGATGGCTTAACATCTATTACAGAGCTGATTATGTGGCGATTGGGTAGTTGGAGAAAGAAAACTAAGGACAAGAATTAGAGGTAATTGGGAGCTGTAATATCACGAATGTAATGGATTCTCTGTCCTGTTGGAGGAAGAGAAAGCCCGTTTAAGAAACACGTAGTGATTCACACACATAGAGCACACAGAAGGTCAAATACAAAACAAAGCATTTAATGTGCTACTTTAGTTATGATGGGATTTGAGAAACTAGTAAATTAAACAATTTTAAGATGAAGTTTTTGATGTTCTACTTTAATGACAAAATAAACTACTTGATTAAAGTGGAAATTTTCGAGATTAAAGTTGACATTTTGTGCTTTTTTCCCCACTGTGTGCAATTTCTTTTTCTCTGTACCCTAATAAGCTTTCATATGAAACTCAGATGGTGGGCTATGACTCGCCTTTTCATGGTGACTTTGATATCTGACAACTTCTTTTTTATTTCTGGCACTGTGCGACTTTGTGAACTTGAACTTTTGAGTTTCTACGACACTCTATGTCACTCAATCAACTTACTTTTGTTGTTTATACCACTGTTTAAACCAACAAATAGTACGTTTTTCCTTGCCTCCACTTGGTATTCGCTGAAATCCCCCCCCCCCCATTGCTTTTGCCATTGCCTTTTCACAGAATGCGGAGCTTCAGGGCTATTTATATTGATTTGCATATTCAAAGAGGTGAAATTCTGGGAGGAGTTTGGGGAGTGGCAGCAGGCACGTGCACGTGCGTTACTTTTCACGCTGACAGGGATTTATGGAGCGTAAGTATGTGGAAGTTGGCGAACACACAGATTTATGCATCTGGATTTTTTTGTGCGTACACACATTTCCACTTTTGTCCTTACGCCATGTTTTAGTGTGAATTCTATGCACGGCGTTATGCATGAGGCCCCTGGTCCTTAAATAAAAGGAAATGGAAAATGTAGTCAGAGGTGTTGTAATGTGGAAGTCTAAAATTAAAGAAAACACAGCATGGAAAACACAGAGATGAACCAATACAAGAATGTGATGAAACTATACCAAAATACTGAAAAGAAATATAGTAGGAAGACAATTTTATATGACAAAATCAAAACCAAGTCCATGTCCTTCAACTTTGATGAAGGAGTTAACAACATACTGCTGAAAGAAGTTGCTGGAACAATGAAGAAGGAAGTAGGAAAAATAGATATATTCACATATTGTTGTTGAAATTGGAGCACATGAATGGAAGAGGGCAAAACAATTTTGTTTGTGTGCATTGAAAGGCTGTTAATAAAGTACAAATATTCAAAAGCTCTGTAATAACCATTACAAGGATCCCCCTTAGGTTGTTTGTGTTATTCTAATTCAAACACATTTACACTATAAGAGATGGAACTGTAGGCAAATTAGGGTTTTAGAGACACTTATTACATTTGTTATTAGGCAAAACATTTACAGTTATTGAGAAAAAATAGTTCAAATTAAGATAACCTGTACCCACTCATGTTTGTCCCCTGCACAATGGCTTTAATTGTGGCTTAAAAAATCAAAAATGGGAGACAAGGCATTGAATGTTGTTTAAGTACTGAGTTTGAGAAGAACAAATAACTATGACTCAGTAACTACTATTATTATTATTGCTTAATAACAATAACTGACTCAATATTCATCACTTCACAGACACCTGATTAGTGAAAAAAGCAGTTAATCAAAAACAAAGACACATGCTTGGCATGAGTTAAAAAGGTGGCTAAAACAAAACAGAAGTGTGAGGAAAAATTGTAGCTTCTGGAAAACAGTGGTGTGTGTTTTTTTAAATGTAATTACTTAAATGAGCAGTTGTGAGGAATGGAGTCAGCAGTTACCACTGCTAGTCTATAGTTCCAGGAGACAGAATGTAAATTTCAGATCCAATCAAGTTGTCTGCAGTTTCACAGTGTCTGCTTGGGTTTTACTCCCACATCCTAACTATATGTGAGTTAGGGTAAATGGGACAGTATGGGTAACTGTGAATGAGTGTGCCATGCAATGGTTCCTGCCTTGTTCTCAATGATCCATGAATAGGTTGAAAAACATGGATAAAGATGGAATTATAAATGTGGATCAGTGTTCAGTTATTTACCTCTTTTCATAAATAATGGATATAGTAAGTGACCATTTGTTATTGTTGTGCCAGTCGCTTTATCCAGAGTAGTCTGCTGGACCACAGCATTCGCAAATATCCTCTCTTTTAGTTCCAGCTGACCCCACTGAATTGCCTACTGGCTAGAGGGAAAGTTGCCAGCAGCAGGGACAGGATGACTGCATCAGGCCACTTTTTAAAATAAATAATCACCAGACTCGTGGCTTAGAGAGTGTGCGTGGTAGTGTGGCGGAAGCGGTTCTCGGGGGAGTTCGTGATGCGGGCAGTCCTCACTTAAGAGCACAGGTGAGGAGTCGTCCGCATCCGTGATTGGCCCTGGAAGCTGCTAATTGCCACATCTGATCCACGTCCCCGTAATAAATAGAAGCGCGGGGAAGCTAGGGGGAGAGAGAAAGAAAAAGAAAAAAGTGAATGGAGGTTAAGAGAAGAGAAGAAGGCAGCAGGCAGGAGAAAGCTGGTGTGTGCAGGATATCGAAGAAGGCAGCTGAGCAGTGAGCCCTAGCAGGGTGTTTGGCTGACACCTAGGGCAGTCGATAGTGGTCACTCCTGCTGAGCGTGTAGTTGAGACGCAGGAGGGACCGGAAGAAGGATGGTTCGCCGCGGAAGACAGCGAGTCAGGAGGCTTGGGAGGTGGATGCCTCAGCGTGAGCGTTCTGGTCTCGGTCTGGGGAGAGCAGAACTGAGCAGAACCAAAGCCAGGTATCGGGAAGCCTCCAGATCAGCAGCAGAAGAAAGTCAGCTACAGGTAAGGTGGCTCCCCTGTTGCATAGCCTGGATGGGAGAAGCAGGGGAGTCACCAGTAGAAGAAAGGCACCAGGATGATTTGTTTTTAAAGGGGCAGCTTCCAGCCATTGTTTTAACCTCGTTTTAAAAAGGATTTTTTCTATTTATTGGATTTTAACCTTCACCAGTTCACTTGTTTTATGGATTACTGTATTTATTTAATAACTTATTTTGATACACTACACTATTTAATTTGAACACTGTTTTGAGTTTTGTTGTTTTAATAAAAGCAGTTTTGCACTTTTTGCACCATCCCCTTGCTTTGTTGTGCCTCACTGCCTAGCTCATTGGTGACATTACCGACTATGTCAGGTTCAAGAGCTCCCAGAAGTCAGACGGGAGCATGGAGCGAAATTGCATCGTCACAGACATAAATGTTTGCTTGAAACTGAAAGTCAGATAAACTATTGACAAAACCAAAATGCTAACTTGTTAATATAAACAAAAGGCGAACAGTCAGAAGCTGGCTATAAAAGATTCTGTATGCTCTCACAAAACCTGAAGCAAAACAAAGTTGAAAGGTGTACCATACTGAGTTATAAAGCAAAGGATGTGTTAAAGCTATTCAGTTAAATCATTACGCAAATGTGCAATGGTAAGACTTGTTTACAATTTTTTAGAGCTTATTGCTTTCTTGCAATTTTGTGATCAAGTACAGATTTGAAAGTCATTTGTTGGAATGCAGCCTGATTTTATTTACCCAACCTAAAGTTAACGTTAATATTATACAAAGTTATTGTCTGTCTGTTATACCTGTATTGTTATCACTCTTTAATTTAATATTGTTCTTTATCAGTATGCTGCTGCTGGAGTATGTGAATTTCCCCTTGGGATTAATAAAGTATCTATCTATCTATCTATCTATCTATCTATCTATCTATCTATCTATCTATCTATCTATCTATCTATCTATCTATCTATCTATCTATCTATCTATCTATCTATCTATCTATCTATCTATCTATCTATCTATCTATCTAAAGAGACAGCAGTAAGGTGGAGTGGGAAAGGAATGGCCAAAATAACACATACTGCAAGCACTGTCCATTGTTTGCAACATTATCACATTGTAGTATTTTTGAACCTTTATATCTATATGGTTGCTATTTCTTTTAATTTTAAAAATACTAATACAGCACCTCTCTAAAATGTATCATCTTACCTGTATGAAAATGTAGCCCAGCTCAAAGGCATGTGCTCATTGCTCACATCAAGATGCATTAAGTTATTAAAGTTAACTTTGAGACTTTTCTGCAAAGTCTATAAAAAGGCTTTGTTGAATAATTAAAATGTTAAAAGAATTTTTGAAAATTCTAGAAATTCTTATAGAATGCAGCCATTAGAGCTATACTGTAGTTATCTAGACATTCAGTCAAATGGGAAAGAGAATACAATGTTAATACTGTATAAGAAAGGCAGGTGCATAAGTGGTGTAGTGTAGGTATGCAACATTACAAACAACGTTACGTTATGCACCTAAAATCTGGAATAGCCTGCCAGTAGGAATTCGCCAGGCTAATACAGTGGAGCACTTTAAAAAACTGCTGAAAACACATTACTTTAACATGGCCTTCTCATAACTTCACTGTAATTTAATCCTGATACTCCGTATATCCACTTCATTACAATAACCATTCATGGTGGCTCTAAAATCTGTACTAACCCCTACTCTCTCTTCTGTTTCCTTTTCCGGTGTCCTTTTGGTGGTGGCTTGTGCCACCACCATCTACTCTAAGTACCATGATGTTCCAAAAATGATGGATGGATTAAAAGCCAGAAGTCTGTATGACCATCAGCTTCAAGTGACTCCGTGAGAACCCTAACTACAAAGAGGACTATTTCATTTATAGTAGGTAGAATGATCAGAGGGGACTGGGCGGTCTCGTGGCCTGGAACCCCTACAGATTTTATTTTTTTTCTCCAGCTTTCTGGAGTTTTTATTTTGTTTTTCTGTCCACCCTGGCCATCAGACCTTACTCCTTTTCTATGTTAACTAATGTTGCCTTATTTTAATTTATTTTGTCTTTTATTTTTCTTTTCTTCATTATGTAAAGCACTTTGAGCTACTTTTTGTATGAAAATGTGCTATATAAATAAATGTTGTTGTTGTTGCTGATAGTTGGTTGTTGAGTAAATAATGTGTATGTTACATGTAAGGAGGTCCTAAAAATATTTAATGTTTATCACCTTGGTTCGAATTCCAGGCTGCTTTTTGCCACTGTAGAATTGTTAATGTCTTCTTCAAATCTAAATGGGTTTTCTCTGGGTACTTACCACACCACAAGTACATGCCTATGGGGTTAGTTAGTAGATCTATGATAATATTACCATGACTATTACCACTACACTCATCCTGTGAGTGATCACAGGTGCCTTGTGAAGGACTAGCCTCCAGTCCTGTCTATGTTACTGAATAAATTGTATGACAGGAAGAAAAACAGAAGATAACAACAGGTTCACTGCACAACAAAGTTTTTGTTTCTTGAACACTGTTGGGTGTTTCTTATAGATTTTTGGGTTCTGATCACAAATATCACATCAAAATTGAATTTCAGAGAAATCTTCAGTTTTGTCATGATTTTTTCTTATATTTGTATCCAAACATTTTTGCTCCCGTAACTGACTTATCAACAACGGTTTGTGCAGCCTGGGCATGTCCAGGCATGGAATCAGGCCAGGTTGGAAGCTGTTGTGTGGAAGTTGACACCCTGGGCGGGTCTGAACGAGCTTGACACTGTCTCAGCATGCTATAAAGGTGGCTTTATATAAAGAAAGCTTATCATCTGTATTTCACCTGCAAAACCGGTGATCAAAACAAGGAATGGACGCCTCACATTTGCTGTGCGACACGTGCTGTCAGTCTGAGAGCCTGGCTCAGAGGCACTCAAAAGACAATGGCATTTGCTGTTCCGATGATATGGCGAGAACAGAAAAACCATGTGACGGACTGTTACTTCTGTTTGACTAATGTGTCTGGTTTCTCTGCCAAAAACAAGAAGTCAATTGAATATCCTAATCTGCCTTCAGTAATGAGACCCGTGCCACATGACGACAGTCTTCCAATTCCGAAACCACCATATTGGATTGGACCTTAGACGAATCAGATGAAGAAATTGCAATGCAGGGTACTGATAGTGACATTGACCTGGATTTTGAACTGTGCTCATTAGGTGATCCCCATCTGATGACACAGTCCGAATTGAACGATTTGGTCAGAGATCTGTCAAAAGTAAAAGCCGAGCTGCTGGGTTTGAGACTGCAGGAATGGTGTTTGCTGTCACCAGGTACGAAAATTTCTGTGTTTTGAGGCCAACATCATAATATAACCAAATTTTTTGCAGAAGTCGACAGTCTCTGTTTCTGTTGTGACATTGAAGGATTGTTCTCGACCTTTGGTTGTGATCACAACCCGGGAGAGTGGTGTCTCTTCATTGATTCGTCAATGTTAAGCCTGACAAACTGTTCTGCTACACAATGGCAATGTTTATCCTTCAGTATCTGTTGGCTATGCAGGACACATGAAAGAAACATATGAGAATATGGAACTGTTGTTGAAACACGTCCAGTATAGCAGGTACAACTGGAATATCTGTGGAGATCTTAAAGTCATTGCTCTGTTACTAGGACTGCAGCTCGGCTGTACTTTTGCTTCATCTGTGAATGGGGCAGCCGTGCCAAAGAGTAGCACTATTCTCGACAGAACTGGCCACTCCGTAAAAAGTTAGTTCCAGGACAGAGAAACGTGGCACATGAATCTCTTGTCGACCCAGCAAAGATATTTTTGCCTCCTCTTCACATAAAACTGGGACTCATGAAGAATTTTGTGAAAGCACTGAACAAGGAAGGCGAAGGTTTTCGTTATTTAAGAGAGATGTTCCCAAGAAGAACTGATGTCAAGATCAAAGAGGGCATTTTTGTTGGCCCCCAGATCAGACATGTTATGAGTGACAAGCGGTTTGAAGATCCGTTAGTTGGGCCGGAAAAAATTGCCTGGAAAGCCTTCAAAGACATTGTTGAGAATTTTCTGGTTCAATTACAGAGCCCTAAACTACATCCAGCTGGTAGACAAACTTCTCAAAGTATACAAGACAATGAAGTGTAACATATCACTCAAGATTCATTTCCTCCACTCACAATTGGACTTCTTCCCCGTAAATCTCGGTGCTGTCAGTGACGAACACGGTGAAAGGTTTCACCAGGACATTGCTTACGATGGAGAAACGATACCAAGGCAACTGGAATCCGTCAATGCTTGCTGACTACTGTTGGACACTGAAACGTGATGCATCAGAGATTGAATACAAAAGAAAATCAGGAGCAAAACACTTTTAATTCTGTTGAATTTAATAGCTTATGCGAAACATAAACGTGACTAAATACGTTATTGTCAGTAAACATATAAATGTCTATTTCTCAGAGTTCCTACATGATGCAGTAAAACCAAAACTATATTTGTGCATACCCAGTAGATACAGTGCATCCGGAAAGTATTCACAGCGCATCACTTTTTCCACATTTTGTTATGTTACAGCCTTATTCCAAAATGGATTAAATTCATTTATTTCTTCAGAATTCTACACACAACACCCCATAATGACAACGTGAAAAAAGTTTACTTGAGGTTTTTGCAAATTTATTAAAACTAAAAAAACTGAGAAATCACATGTACATAAGTATTCACAGCCTTTGCTCAATACTTTGTCGATGCACCTTTGGCAGCAATTACAGCCTCAAGTCTTTTTGAATATAATGCCACAAGCTTGGCACACCTATCCTTGGTCAGTTTCGTCCATTCCTCTTTGCAGCACCTCTCAAGCTCCATCAGGTTGGATGGGAAGCGTCGGTGCACAGCTATTTTAAGATCTCTCCAGAGATGTTTAATCGGATTCAAGTCTGGGCTCTGGCTGGGCCACTCAAAGACATTCACAGAGTTGTCCTGAAGCCACTCCTTTGATATCTTGGCTGTGTGCTTAGGGTCGTCATGCTGAAAGATGAACCATCGCCCCAGTCTGAGGTCAAGAGCACTCTGGAGCAGGTTTTCACCTAGGTTGTCTCTGTACATTGCTGCAGTCATCTATCCCTTTATCCTGACTAGTCTCCCAGTTCCTGCCCCTGAAAAACATCCACACAGCATGATGCTGCCACCACCATGCTTCACTGTAGGGATGGTATTGGCCTGGTGATGAGCGGTGCCTGGTTTCCTCCAAACGTGATGCCTGGCATTCACACCAAAGAGTTCAATCTTTGTCTCATCAGACCAGAGAATTTTCTTTCTCATGGTCTGAGAGTCCTTCAGCGGCCTTTTGGCAAACTCCAGGTGGGCTGCCATGTGTCTTTAACTAAGGAGTGGCTTCCATCTGGCCACTCTACCATACAGGCCTGATTGGTGGATTGCTGCAGAGATGGTTGTCCTTCTGGAAGGTTCTCCTCGCTCCACAAAGTGCCTCTGGAGCTCTGACAGAGTGACCATCGGGTTCTTGGTCTCCTCCCTGACTAAGGCCCTTCTCCCCCAATCGTTCAGTTTAGATGGCCGGCCAGCTCTAGGAAGAGTCCTGGTGGTTTCGAACTTCTTCCACTTACGGATGATGGAGACCACTGTGCTCATTGGGACCTTCAAAGCAGCAGAAATATTTCTGTAACCTTCTCCAGATTTGTGCCTCGAGACAATCCTGTCTCGGAGGTCCACAGACAATTCCTTTGACTTCATGCTTGGTTTGTGGTCTGACATGAACTGTCAACTGTGGGGCCTTATATAGACAGGTGTGAGCCTTTCCAAATCATGTCCAATCAACTGAATTTACCACAGGTGGACTCCAATTAAGCTGCAGAAACATCTCAAGGATGATCAGGGGAAACAGGATGCACCTGAGCTCAATTTTGAGCTTCATGGCAAAGGCTGTGAATACTTATGTACATGTGCTTTCTCAATTTTTTTATTTTTAATAAATTTGCAAAAACCTCAAGTAAACTTTTTACACGTTGTCATTATGGGGTGTTGTGCTGTCACAATCAGCAAAAACTTTTCAGGAAGCAAGACTTATCAAAAAAATTGTTGTGCAATTTATTTCGCAATAATTATTAATCCTATTGTTGACTGAGGGTTGTGAATTGGTGCCCAGATGACCAGAGATTTGCACTTTCCCACACTGGCAATCCAAGTGTCCCTCTCTTTCTCTTTTCTAATGGATTTGCCAGCAATGTGCCATTCCTTACAATGTCTTCCCAAACTCCTCTGTGTTTTATTGACTCAAGCCTTGACTTTAAGGCTTCCAGCAAGTTCTGTCTGTGACCAAAAGATTTGACCAATGAAATTAGATTGTTCAGTCCATCAAGCTTGTTTGGATAGTGAACAGATAAAATATTCTAATATTTTATCCAAATTGTATTATTTTTATTTGTCAATGATTCTGCTTCAACTCCATATCTTGGTAATCCTCTTGACGTGGTTTCACTAACACATCATACAGTTTGTGTATAATATTCTGTGGTTTACATTCAACAATTTTTGTAATTTCATCTAACACCTGATTAAGAATACACAGACAAAATAATGCATCTCTTAACTTTTTCCATGTTTGTCAACATGAAATAGCCTTTGCTATTTTCCCTTTCACAGGCACATGTTAAAACAGCACCATTACATTTGATTTTCCTTTTTACTTGCTTCTTCACATTGCCTAGATGATGACAGTGTTGCATCTACACAAAGCTAAGTTCTTTCTAAAAAGACTGCTTCCTATAGGCCAGTGGTGCTCATCTTGTAATTATAATTAAAGTTCTTCTTGCCTATACAGTATGTGGCCTTCTCTACATTAAACTGTATTTTTCAAGTGTTCATCCAGTATTAAAGAATGTCCGTGTTTTCCAATTGTATTTGCTGCTGCTCTGATCTTAGTGCCATATTTGCATTAACTAATTATTTCTGCGTAAAAATTAGGAATACAAATTAGAAAATGTAACCATCCAAGAACAGAATATAAGGGACTCCACTGTTCATCTCAACCAATGTGGTGCATTCTGCTTGTATCTGTACTCTTTGTCTCAGGCCAATTAATCAACTTCAGTTTATTTTGATTAAGGCATAACACCATTATCCTAGTTTAATTTAAAATAAACAGGATTTATTTTTTACTAATAGAACAGTAAGTGAATTGTATGTACAACCAGGAAACAATTTATGGAAGAGGCACTTTATTTTGGAGCCTTTTGGAGGGAAATTGTAATGTTTAATGGTAACACAAACAGTGATATAATATTTTACTAATAAAGCATCCTTGCCCAGGCTACTCATGTCTTTATGGGATTGGATGCTTTCTCATTCTACCATTTTGTTTCCAGAATAGCCTGAATTCTTGAGGTAATAATAATAATAATAATTCATTACATTTA
Source organism: Erpetoichthys calabaricus (assembly GCF_900747795.2). NCBI lineage: Eukaryota > Metazoa > Chordata > Cladistia > Polypteriformes > Polypteridae > Erpetoichthys > Erpetoichthys calabaricus. The sequence continues at coordinate 247,467,910 of NC_041394.2, forward strand.
TATAGCGCTTTTCTCAGTACAGGTATGGCTTCAAAAGGGTGCTGGAAACATTCTTCACGGATTTTGGTCTATACTGTGAAACTTCACAAAGCACCTGTACTAGATTGAGATCCAGAGGCTGTGTAAGGGGCTGAAGTAAACTGAAGTCACTGTCATGTCCATGAAACAAGTCTGAAATGCTCTATACTTCATTGAATGTTGCATTATCCTGCTGGATGTATCCATTTAAAAAAAAATAGTAGACTTTGACCAATATGAGGATGCATACAGTTAGCAACAATGCTTAGGGGTAAATCATAGTATTATTATGATGTTCATTTGGTATTAAAGGCCCTATTCTCTACAGGATCAGTAGTTACCAGCATTGCACTGTTGACACAAGGTGGGATGGATTCGTCAATTCATGATGTTTACACCAAATTTTGGCTTTCTGTGTGTCACATCAGAAAAATGGTTTGTAAGTCTCAATCATCTTGTTTGGATGACCACATGGCCCCTGTAGCCTTTTCTTCCTGTTCACAGCTGACTGCAATGGAAACTTATGTGGTCTTTTGGGTATCAGTTTAGATCAGGTGTTCCAAATACACTGTACTTACCATGTAATTACCTGTATAATTACAGAGTAATTAGGGGTTATTACCTTGCATTTACTGTGTAATACAGTGTAATTCTATAATGAAGTGCTCAATTGTAATTGGTATTCCAATATTTATATAAATATGTATGTAAATAAATTATAGAATAACAATTACAACTGAGTGCTTGTGTTAAACAGAAAGTACAAGGTAATAACATCTAGTTACTCTGTAATTATACAGGTAATTACAGTGTAATCAGGGACACATTATCTAAAGTTATACTGTATTTTGTGGCCTTTCTATTAACACTCTTGTCATTTTTTGCTTATTACACTACTACCTGTAAACACTGCAGATATTTTTATATGTAAAATATTGCCTAGAAATAAAATCTGACATTCTGTACTTTATTCTCCTATTCATTGTTTCACCTTGAAAACATATTTTATAAATATATAAGAAAAATACATCATGTTACCTCATTGCCCCAGTATTTTCACCTTCTCGTTGTTTATATAAATAAAACTTTATGTGGCATCAAAGAACACTACACTACAAGCCTTAATATTTAAAAAATGCAGCATTGCTTTGAGGGTGTAACTGTATTCAGGAAGGTCCTACTGCTGGTTGATGTTTAAACTCTCTGAATTGCACCAGGAAACTAAATAAAAACTGCAGATACAGAAGATAAGCATTCTGTCATTTTAATCATAACCTTGGTACCTAATCTTAGCCAAAATGTCCGCTAGTAAATCATTGACTTACTCCTTTTTTGGTGGTCCAGGTCATCCTCAATCCAAGGCTGAATTTTAGTCCTCATTGGTCACAAGGAGTGCTAACCCCATTCCAAAAAGTGAAAACAAAGAACTGAAGGTTTAAAAACCTCTTGTTATTTAATGGTATTCTTTGCCGATGAGACACATGTTTATACTAGCATTCTTATCAAAACTGCTGGGAAGTTAGGGGAAAAACAAGACTTTGAAGGCTGGACAAAGATGTTTGTTTATAGAAGACCTACAGACTAGTTGATGCCCATTCCTACACTCAGCATTCCAGACTAATAATAAACAAGGGGGTCTATTGAAACAATTCCAAAATATCTGCGTTGAGTGAAGTTAGCAGAGTTGACAGCGCCAGGCAGAATGAACTGGCTGACCACTGAGACTTTTTGTGCATTCTTTCAGGAAGTGGAACTGTTCAAACAGAAAAAGATTCTGAAACCTTCGAAAATCTTCTATGTGTAATGCTAAAAAAGATGCACTACATAAGCGCAAACCAAAAACAATGTGAAATAAGTGTCATGGTCACAGTTCTATAAGCTTGTCTACTGGAAAGTCTGCTCAGAGCTAAATGTTATACAGTACAGTCTTAGAAACAGCCGTGATTGAAAGGCATATTTAGTGACTACATTTTGCAAATGGTTTACATATTTACATGGCAACAATGCATTCCAACTGAGCTTAAATCTAAATTATATAAAACAACTGGGCATGAGCTAGCTGTGGGACAGTGTTTAGTGCTGATGCTTCACTGCTACTGTCAGTGTCTGTGTGATGTGATGCGTGAGCACCCTGTGTCTATGTGGATTTTCTTCAGTTACATAAGTTTCTGATACCCCAAATATGTGCATATATTACGTTGACTGGCAACTCTGTATTGGCACATTATATATGAATGTGGGTGAGTGAATTGGAGTCACTGCTGGAATGGCAGTGCATTTCACTGAAGTTCAATTCCCACTTTATCTTTGATATTGCAGAGACAGGCAAATTGTGGTTCTAAAAATGTAGTGTACGTATTAATTATTTTACATATAAACCTAAACAAGATTCTTAATGTATGAAAAAGGCCCAACATTTTTTAGAAAAAGCGATAAAAGACAGCAATGTGTAGGTTATTCATTCGTTTTTACTCAATCATAATCACATGCAAGGCAGGAACCAAGGAACCAACTCTGGACGTTGAACACAGAACACACTGTCTCATAACTACCCAGAGAAGACAAGGAATAAATGTGCAAACTCCACACATACACTGTGAGCAGGCTGGTGGTGGAACACAGATCACGGAATCATTGAGGAAGAAGTACTCCTCACCAGACTGTCCAACTGGTATTTATGCAGATAATATTAGCTAAGCAAAATAAAAGATGCTTTCACCCTGTGTCACCAAACTTGTTATTACTACACTGAACAGAAAACCTAACACCTTACATCTTACTTCACTTGCTGAGCCCACTTGGCTAGCAAAAACCTTCCTGTTTTCTAGGCAGTAAACAAGTAGCACATATACTGAAAATAAAAGAACAAAATTATTTCATAAGGGAGAAGTGGGTCCTGAAGTATATACAGTATAATGTTTGCTGACAAAAGAGCTAACACCCTCAATAAAGTTGGTGACATGAATATTAATGTGGAAGATGAAAATAGGCTCTCAATGAGGCCAGTAGATCTGAAACTGAGTGAAAACAAGCAGCCAAAGAAATTACAACTTGCCATCACAGCTGATTGGTTGGGGGCTATACGGGCAGAATGATAGCACTTGAAGAGTGCTTGCCTGTTTAGCAAAAATTAAACAGAAGAACTTCATGCTTATCTTTTTCAAGGATAATTTTTTAGCAACATTTTCAAACTATTTTTTCTGACACAAATACAGTTTTATGTGTTTTTAAAACTTTTCATACAATGTGCCACAACTCAGTGATTTTGTAACATACTTATGCAGTTCAGTATTTTGTGAAGATGGTGCCTATTCTGCCATCTGGGAGCAAGGCTGGACTCAGCCATCAGTAAGGTGGCCAGTTCTTTGCAGGGCCTACACATGTACACAAGTCTTAGGATCTTTAATTAATCTAAGCTATTAATAAAACTGTATTGATAAAGGGGATAAGACAGAGTGCAGGAGTCCGGTGGAAAAATTTGTTTCTTGATGCAAAGAAAATTGTCTGCATCTTAACAGCAACAATACCAAGGAACTGGTTTTTGACTTTTGCTGCACCAAATAGCCTCTGTGTCTGATCACTATGTAAGGAGTGGATGTAGAGGTGGTCCATTCCTACAAGTACATGGGGGTTCACATCAATGACAGGTTGAACTGGTCTCGGAGCACAGAGGAATTATATAGGAAGGGGCAGAGCAGGCCCTTTTTCCTTTGGAATCTGTGACTCTTTAATGTGGGAAATGACATCCTTCATCTCTTCTATAAATTTGTGATGGCCAGGGTGATTTTCTACACTGTGGAGTGCTAGGCTGGTAAGATGACTACAGGAGAGGCCCACCAAATCAAAAAGCTTTAAAAGGGCAAGCTCAGTTATGGGATGCATTCTAGACCCCCTGGGGGTAGAAGCAAATGAGGGAATTAAAACTAAACTGAGTGCCATATGAACAATGCTACACATTAACACACACTCTGACACACTAACACTGAGAACTTTAAGCCAATGAATTATTCAGCAGAAGTGTGGGCTCCTTTATACCAACAGCAATACGTCTGTATAATGCCTCACTGGGACTGGGACTGCCAAGTCAGAACTTTTCTTTCTTTTTAATGTTCTTGCTTTATAATCATCCGTGTGTGTTCAGACCTAACTAAATATATGCGTATATTTATTTATTTATCAACTTACTTATCTACCTATTTATGTATTTTTTTATTTAAAGAGCTTCTATAAGAAGCCAAATTTCCCCTTGGGGACAAATAAAGTTCTGTCTATCTATTTATCTATAGATCTCTTTGGCATTTGTGAAGAAAACCAGAATTGAGATGGTAAGAATGTGCAAACTCTACACAGACAAAGACTGGGCACCAGATACAAACCTAAAACTATTGTGTTGTGAAGCAGGAGTGCTAACTGTGCCACGTGCCACCCCTCAGTGTGAAACCAGCAATTTTTTTTTTTAATATGTAGATAAAATGTTTACTACTACCAGTTAAGCAGTAGTGCATCTTCTCGCCACTACATGATAATACAATACTTTATAGAATATGCTGTCCAAAAATTCTCAGTCATGAAAATAAATTATTCTAAAAATCCCGCATGATCCTTTCATACGGCAAGCCCAGTGTGGGTGAGTGAATGAATGTGGATGCACATGTGATTGTGTGCTGCATTAGACTGGTACCAAGTCTATAGTTAGATTCCACCTTCCAGCCACTGCTGCAGGGACATATGCTGGCTAGACCCCATATGCCTTGAAGTGGGTTACAAAAAAAGCTGCACTGAGGGATTTTCATGTTAATCTTCTTCCACTATAATGAAACAATATCACAGAGTTTAAAATAGTATTATAACAATATATCAAATATCTCCTGAACTACAGCTGCTGCGCCTAGCTTAACATGACTACAACAAATGCTAACACAAAGAGATTTAGGTATTACTTCCAAAGTTCAATGAAGGCACATTTTGCAGCAGATTACACATATTTCTTAAGTAGACCCAACTGTGCATATGACCAGACAACCTGTACATTCTTCTACTCTAATTCCTAAAAAGTCTGCAAAGGCTGCACAACACAGGTTATGGACTGAATAAACTGTTTCCATGCAAAAAAACGATCCAATTGCTCTTGGCCTGTAGTCATGGCAGCAGTCTTTCTGTGCCATACTGTGACAAGCTCTCTTTGAAGATGGACAGTTCGTTTTGCCACTCATATCAGTAGTTGTGGGAGAGGTGGGGGCATACACAAAGATAAGCAAAGGGTTATGGAAGGGAGGCAGGCATTTTAGAATGTTTGTATACTATGTAGTGCTTACAATACTAAGTGACCCACAATAAACAAAAAAAATAATGGCTCGAAACAGACGGTAGAACTGGTTGCTTCTATTCCACCACTGAGTCAAGTTGCATTTATGTTATACTCCAAATTCAGAATAATAATAATAATAATACATTTTATTTATATAGCGCCTTTCCCATGCTCAAGGCATTTACAGAATATAATAAAGAACGGCAGAATATACAGTATATAGCATTGTACAAACCAGATAAATAAAAAAGAAGATTAAGACAGTAAATTCTGAAAAAAAAAAAAAAAAAACAGACAACATAATTGATGGTCTAGCACACACATACAGGTTACATTGGCATCTTGACAGAGAAGTAAACTGAGAGAAAGGTAATAAAGTCAAGTAGAGCTAAAAGCCTTCCTGAACAGATGAGTTTTGAGTTGTTTTTTAAAAGAATTCATGGAGTCAGCTGACCTGATTAATTTTGGTAGGTCATTCCAGAGTCTGGGCGCTATACAGCTGAAGGCCCTGTCACCCATAGAGTGTAGATTAGTGAGGGGCACAACAAGATTACCAGAATCAGAGGACCTTAGTGGGCGGGCAGGCATATAGTATAGTATAGCATATAATTCAGGTCACAATTTCCATCAAAGATACAAGAGAAAACACATTTCTACATGTGGTTGGAGATGGCTGTGGATGCTCAATCATTAGTAGAAATGAATACATTATACATAACATTTACTTAATGAATACATAACTCATAAAAATGTTGTCAGTCTGCATCCCTGTTTCCAGTTTATGTTTAAGACCAGCAAGCCCACAATTCTCGAAAGAATCGCAAATCCAAGAATGGCAATCACCTCACGGAGGGTGGGTGCATCCCGGGAAATGTCATTTAATTAAATAAACATATTTGTACTAAAGCGGTTTCTTTTTGGAGCTGTGACTCATGTGGTCATGGTGTTTCAGAAGCGCGTTGTAGGTGCCTTGTTTCCATCAGGACGTAAATGCATGACAATATCACGGTGAAACAGAGGCTCACCATCATCACTTTGAAACACAATTGCCACTTCATTAACGATGGGAACATTGTATCGTCTCGGATCCTGTTCTTTGTCCTTTATTAGCACTAAGGCAATTGTAGTTGGTGCCACACCGTCCGCTTCTGCTTTTGTATTGGCTTCTCTTTCAACCTCATGTAGCATGTTTATAGAGTTTGCTAATGGGTGATTGTTTATGACTCAGCTATGTTTGTCATTATTAGCTCTGTGGTTAATACTGTGTCATCTTGATGTAACACGTACATTTGGGCACATTTGCGGTGGCGAATTGGCGCAGGGTGCACTGTTCCAATCCGATGCAATATTTGTCAACACACGTGAAAGCAGTATGGGCCATTCCCAAGGGGGAAGCCGGTGCGTGATGAAATATCATGGAGGGTGGGTGCGTCCTGGGACAGTTCATTTCAAAGCGCTTCTGTTATTTTTTTGCTTCATGCAGTCTCGTTTTTGTTTTTTTATGGCTGTGTCGTCGTATATGCGGTGGTATGGCTGGTCGCGTCCGGGCGGCTGTACAACCTGGCGTGCACTCTTTACCTCAGGTTTAGTTCACAGGTCGTAGGCATGGTAAAGTTTCCATTTAATTCAATAACCGCATTTGAACTAAAGCGGTTTCTTTGTGTGGGCGCCTTCGTTCATTGTTTTTATCCATGTTGTTTAGGCGCCACCTACTGACTCTGGGAAGCCGTCGCGTTTGACTCTGGGGCCACCTACTGACTCTGGGAAGCTGCCGCGTTTTGGGAAGCCGCTGCATTTGATTCTGGGGCGTGCGCCACGGCGCAGCACGTTGTGTTATTTGGTTTTGGGCGCCCCCTACTGACTCTGGGAAGCCGCTGCGTATGACTCTGGGGCGGGCGCCGCCGCATTTTGGGATGCCGCTACATTTGACTCAGGACTCTGGGGCAGGCGCCAAGGCCGCAGTGCGCATGCGTGCGTTTGACTCTGGGGCGCTGAGGCGCACTGCGCATGCGTATCGGTGCATTCGTGCATAAATTAAAACTGTGGTTTAGTAATATAGATATCAGATGTTCTGTAGATGTTGTCATAAATTATGGCTTCTTTTGCGATGCCATCTCCTGATGCATGTAAGTAGTGACATGCATCATCTGTGTGTAGCACTCTGACTTGGGTTTAGTTTACTGTCTGTTTGTGCATTTCACCTCAAAAATACTTTACATTTCTAACTTTGCGTTCATTAAACTTTTTTTGAACTTCTTTTTTTGCCTATTTCTAATTTGTTGGTCTGATTCAGGTCTCTGTTGAAAGGTATGTTTCAGGCAATGGGCAGAAACCCAAGTATATAACTTACAAGGTGTATGTAGGTCATCATAAAGAATCATTTCATTTGGAGAAGGATGTAGACTTTCTATTTTGCAGTCTAATTTCTCTTAATGTTTGACAATTACTGAGAATATTATGCACTGAAATGTCCGGTAGTTTGCTGTTGTCTACTCTAGTTACACATATTTTACATCTCTTACCTCCATGTCTAGCATTCTCTGCACACATATTCATCATTTAATGTTTTGTTAGGAAACAAATGTATGAACTGTGATAGTGCTACAGTTCCACTATGACATGCTAAAAGCACTAAATATATCATGCACAATCTAATGTCTCTTTTTTCATCTCGCTGCACAGTACACATACAAATCAGTGATGAACAGACAAAGAAACACACACATAAAAGAGGAAAAGATGAACAATATACCTAGGCCCCTTCACAGAGAACATTATATTTTGTTATAGGGAAAAAGAGCTTGATAGGAAACATACTATAATTTGGAAAAAACAAGCTACATTAAAAGCTAGAAATTTCAAAATCCTATTTGAAATTCAAGTACAGTATATATAAATTTGATCTTTTGTTAGCAAGGTATCCCTTTTTAATGATTAAAGGTTGCTGAGACATCCTATACTTTTTCTACAAAAAGTTCCAGTAGACCCATGTACACAACTGCAAAAATTCATCACTTCATTCTATTGGTTCCACTAAAAGTAGAAGAAGTAGAAGTAATAGAAATAGTTGTTAAAGATTGAAAGAAATAAATTTACCTTAACTTACCTACGCATGAGGCGTCACACCTTCAGTTGTTTGCGTACGTTGCAATAAAACCACAAGTTAATCAAAAGCAATAAATTATTTTTAATATACTCAAGGATGTCTTCTTTTAAATCAATCCTAAGTTTCCATGTTATGGGCTCTCTTTCATTATTTTACACATGTATACCCTGAAGCGAGCAGTGAGCGTGTGACACCAGAGTTAGTCTGTTTTATCAAATATCCCACCTACTACAAGCCACGTATAATGAAAGGCTCATTACCATTGGATAGCTAAGGTTCAGAGAATTATAATGATGCACAGTTGTCTACGATTGATCACTTGTCCTACACAGCTCTGCAGAAACAGAAGCAAATATATTATTATACTAGCAAAATACCCGCGCTTCGCAGCGGAGAAGTAGTGTGTTAAAGAGGTTATGAAAAAGTAAAGGAAACATTTTAAAAATAACGTAACATGATTGTCAATGTAATTGTGTTGTCATTGTTATGAGTGTTGCTGTCATATATATATACATATACACATATACACACACATATACAGATATATTATATATACATATACACATATTTTTTATATATATATATATATATATATATATATATACACACACATACATACATACATATACACACATAGATGCACTTACAATAACATAGAAATCAATATAAACAACATTAACATCATTATCATATGAGAATATGAATATATAAGAAGCACATTTCATATAAATATAAATTATTAAACAGTAAAATCTTCTTCAATAATTTGCTACCGTGGCTTTTCGTTGGTCTGTCCAGGATTTTAAATCACATGTAGCTTGCAAACCGTTTCACGTATTGACTTGAAATGTGGTACACATATAATACGTCACGTCTGCTATCCGCTTTATGGGTGATGAATGTATTACTCTTTTTATGTTTATTTTATTTTAGAATCAACTCCTATCTGCGCACACCAGGGCGGCCGTGGGCAGATGCGTATGGTGTATTCACTCCATGTTATCGTGCATTGCGCTGTCACTGGTATTTTCATAAAAGAATTTGAACAATATATAAGAAGCGTATAAATTATTAAACAGTAAAACATTAACATTTAAGAAGTAAAGTTACATTGAGTACTACTGCAGTGCCTTCGGGTATACCTCATTTTTTCTTTGCCCATTACATGCTTAAATGTATACATTTTTTGGTGTACCTACCCGAGAACACGCGACATATAACCGACCGTGGGAGAAGCATGGATTTTAAACACGCGTTGAGTTCATCTGCTGGTCTCCCTCGTGGAATAACTGGTAATGTTTGAGTAAAATCTACAGCGAGTAAAACGACATTACCTCCTTTTTTTTTTTTTACGATCTCTGAGATCTTGCTTTTTTCGGTTCAAGGCTTCATAAGCTCTTTTATGTTCAATGTTGTACTTAATAAGTACTAATTATCCCAAACCATTATCTTCGAATGTTGCAAGACTTTCGCCTTGTATGTAGATCGGGGTAATTACATTCATTGCATTTCTAGTCTGAATCACAATCTGATTGTATGGGTGGTTACCTGGCACTGTAGGGTTGCCACCCGTCCTTTAAAATACGGAATCGTGCCGCGTTTGAGAATGAAATTGCGCGTCCCGTTTTGAATCAATACTGGACGGGATTTCTCCCGTATTTTTTTTATCATTTTTTTTTTAAAGCAGCGTCTCATGCAAATCATCCCACACGCATTTTATGAAGATGCCTCCTTTCCTACTTTTGATTGGGTAATACTTGATGTCATCGTTAGTTTGATTGGTGTTTTTAACTGTCCAGTGAGGAGGGCGTGTCTTTTAAGTACAGTCTGCAAAGTGTTGGCACTGAGATATGGCGTCAGCGCCATAGTTGAAGCCCCTAACGTTGCGGTCAGCAAGTCGGCTAACATCCGCCATGTGCCGTCTTTCAGTTGCGAGAAGCAGATCATAGAATGGTTGAAACTGTTGCCCCTAACGTTGCGCCATGGCGTGTGCTTCGTTTATACCTCGTGTCTTCTCATTAAACTTTTATCTCCGTTGCCACCCGTCCTTTAAAATACAGAATCGTGCCGCGTTTGAGAATGAAATTGCGCGTCCTGTTTTGAATCAATACTGGACGGGATTTCTCCCGTATTTTTTTTATCATTTTTTTTTTTAAAGCAGCGTCTCATGCAAATCATCCCACACGCATTTTATGAAGATGCCTCCTTTCCTACTTTTGATTGGGTAATACTTGATGTCATCGTTAGTTTGATTGGTGTTTTTAACTGTCCAGTGAGGAGGGCATGTCTTTTAAGTACAGTCTGCAAAGTGTTGGCACTGAGATATGGCGTCAGCGCCATAGTTGAAGCCCCTAACGTTGCGGTCAGCAAGTCGGCTAACATCCGCCATGTGCCGTCTTTCAGTTGCGAGAAGCAGATCATAGAATGGTTGAAACTGTTGCCCCTAACGTTGCGCCACGGCGTGTGCTTCGTTTATACCTCGTGTCTTCTCATTAAACTTTTATCTCGCGAATATGTTATTGCAATCTGCAGTGGGAGCGTTTCTATTAACTTAATTTAAACTTACGTTTTACACCGTGCTTTGTTTCCCTTATGAACATGCTTGTATGCTTAACTCGCTCCGTTCTCAATTGTTTAATTAATTTTTTGCTCTTCGCTGTTTGCGGCTGTTCCTCCATTTCCCCCTACTTCGTTCTTTTATCTCGCGAATATGTTATTGCAATCCTTAACGGGAGCGTTTCAATAAACTGATTGAAAATAGTTTTGCATTTACCTTTTTAGTAAAAGGCGAGCTTTTAAGCCTGAGAAATCACCCCGTAAATGCACACGTTTAATTGGACATGTGTTAATATGTATGGTTACACAGTATTAAAAGACAGTGAACAACGTCAGTTACCTTTCTTCCCGCGTTTGATAAAAGGTGAGCTTTTAAGCCTGAGAAATCACCCCGTAAATGCACACGTTTAATTGCACATGTGTTAATATGTGTGCTCACACAGTATTAAAAGACAGTCAAAAATTAACGTAATTTACCTTCGTTCCCGCGTGTGACTCGTGCTGTAAATGTCTTCCTTGTTTTTAGTTCACGTGATTACGTAGGAGGCGTGATGACGCGATACGTGACTCCGCCTCCTCCATTACAGTGTATGGACAAAAAATATGTTCCAGTTATGACCATT